>NW_026862388.1:0-23795 GCF_026571515.1 Ruditapes philippinarum | reverse complement strand
ATTTTTCCACTTGTCCGAGGACAAGTTGGATTGAAATTTCTAGTTGTCCGCAGCCCAAATTTACTTGCCCCCCCCCCCGCCCCAAAACAGTGCGGATTATGTAAGTTCAGCAGCTATATTTTACTAACTGAACATTATCTGCAAGTTTGACCATAGACATTGTCTGAATTACCTTCTTTTGGCAGCCAGACAATAAACTAGCTATCCTGAAATAAATGTATTCCTTTCGAATCATACTAATTTCTAGTATCTCTCTCTGACTTCGTTTTTTGACTCTTTGGGAGTTTCTACAGGCTTTGAACTATTCATTCTAATAAAGAATTTGTTTAAGTTTTTTTTGTATGCAAAGAAATAAACTTTGCAATGAAATCATCTGTGCTTTATATTTATGCCGCAATACAACCAATGAGTTCTTTACCCCCTATGAAGCCTCTCAATAGACGTATGTGCTATAGGTTTGTTTGTTTGTTTGTTTGTTTCATTTTACGCCTTTTCCAACAGTATTTCAGTCATATAGGCGGGTAGTTTCCTAACCATCGTTCCTGGAGAGTTACACCAGTACTAGACAACCTTCCTCCGCGCTAAACTACCAAAGCATCTCCCGGGGATCGAACCCACGCCTCTCTTTGGCTGAAACTACAGAACAAAATAACAAATAGCCGTTTTCTTGCCCGTGGAAAAACAACCCTGAAAAAACTGAGAAATTCAGAGAATAGTGATTGAAACTAGTGACAGACTAGTGACCTGTACTTCGATCACTACTTCAGTATTCAACTTTGACACTTTTTAAATAAAGTTGCAAAATTTAGTTAAAATGTTTTAAAACTGATAAATTTTGTTAATGGATGATGTCAGTTGAAATCTAGTCAAACTTTATGGTATTTACATTTTTTGTGAAAATTTGTTTAATCTTGTCAAACTTTGTATTATTTACATTTTTTGTGCACAATAAGTTACAAAGCAACAGATAAGGAGCTTGAATGCGTTTTTACATATTTAAAATTAATAAATATGCATTGAAATATATGGTAACGGGATCTGGCTTTTAGACCTCACCGGTGTGGGGTGTAAATTTACTTTCAAACTGAGTCATGCCGTCCAGAGGCAGCAAAAGAAATCACATGAACAAACCCTGTCGTCTTCTCTTTTTTTTTTTTAAAACTCATGAGCCAGATAGTTTGTCTGTACAATGTGAAGGTTGTAGTTTACAATGCCTGCGACAGAGTTGAAACTCAGACACTAGCTGTTGTATTTTATAAATTATACTGCTTGCGGTAACGTAATTTCAAAAAATAGATAAATACAGAATCCCTAAAGAAAGCCCAACACGGCAAAATTGAAAATGTTGCAGGCTCGGTTTGATTGAGCCTGTTCATGGACGGTACTGGAAAGTGCAAGTTACCGTCCACGCCCCCTAGCACCGGCTTAAGCAGAATTCAACATTTACACATGAAATAGTAAAATTTTGAATTTAGAAATATCCGCAGATGTGTTCATACGGCGGTTATCATGGAACCTTCAATGTGACACTTCCGTGCCATTCCATGAAAAGCGGCGTATGATCCCCAAGTAATAAAAAGCGTGTGCCCTAAACGAGAAAACAATGGGCGGAACTAAATAAAATGGAATTTTGAAAGGGGATCAGAGGTTATGAAGCCTGCGTATCACAGATAAGACGTCAAAAGACAAATTTAAAAAGCAGGCAACATATCCTAAGGGTGATTCAACATTATTCAAGTAGGAATATTGGAACCACCCAACTAGAAAATGCCGAAAAGTTGAAACTAAAAATACCACAAGCACAACAATAATGTCGTGCTGAACGATCTTCAAGGATCGAAAATATAACATCATTGATTAAATGTACGGGGAGACTTTTTACAGCCGCCACACGGCACAAATAACACGGATGTGATCATAAAATAGATAAATACAGAACAAAATTTCTACAGCATTCTTTTCTTCAATTTTCTTTCAAAAGGAAGCTTTGCAAAATACTATACAATAGTATATAACTTTGATTTCAAAATTACTGTTAGCTGTTTTAGTACCGCGAAAATAGGAACTTTCACTGTAAATGAAAGAAAGCATGTTTGACAGACAAGTTAAATGGTATGAAAAGACATTACGAAGTCCTACATATTATTATTATTATTGTAAAACAAAATTTTTTTTTTTTTTTTGTGTCTTGAGAGTGACTCACTCTTTCCAAAAAAACAATAGGGAGTAAAGACACTAGCTCTAAAATTTATCTGTTGCATCAGCATTAGACATCAGCATGTATTAATATAAAATTTCTGATATTTGGAGGATCAGATTGAGAATAGATATCTTATTTATGGCAATTGTTCAAAAATAATTATGTCCCCTCATTTTCTCATTATGTACACTTAAAACGATTCTTTATAGCTGACATATGCATGAATCACTTATGTCCACTTTTAACAGTTCTTGTATATCTTGTTTTTTTTTTGTTTTGTTTAAGCTAGACTTTAAAGCCCCATGTATTTCTTAAGAATTCTGTATCGAAAGGGTTTTACCTCTTGACACCAAATGTCAAAATATTTAGCCTTTGTATATTGTTTTTTACTAATAAACCCCAGTCGTTTCTGTATCGTTAGTACCTTCAGTACTTTGATTATGGAAATTTGATAGTCTGCAATATAACGTAAATGATGTACACTAGACAGCTAGGCCTTTAGAATATAAAAGATATCACCATCAAAGAAGAAATAAAATAACTTTTTTAAAATGTTATCCAATCTTTTAATGCTTTTAAAATGTAAGCACTATTTGGTGTAACGTCTTGTAGGCGTTACAAGAATTATGTGGTGTTTTTCAACATTTTGACCATTTTAGAAGAGAAATACTATGATTTCTTTTTCGTTTTTGTTCATAACGATGTCATTGGATAAGATTTTTGTACTTAACATTTTGCTCATTACAAACGCATATATGGCCTTTAATCTCAAAGTTCAAAAGATCCAGAGGCTTATTGTGAGATTTTTGACAGTTCAATATGTCTGTTGTTCGTCTTAACAATTTCTAATGTTAAATACATTAAAAAGTGTCCAAAACTTTAAGTCCACACAGTAATCAAACTGGTTGCCTAATGAAACTAAAAGGGCAATGCTTTTGAGTTCATGAAAAGTTAGGGGATTTGGTGATTTGTAAGAAATCTATGTACATACATATGTGTCAATGTAATAGAAATTCCATGTACATGTACATTTATTTTCAGATGTGAACAGTTGTTAACAGTATTATATTAGCTCAAATAAATGCAACAGTTTTTTTGAAAGTTTTTTTTGCAGTTATTTATGAGGTCATATAAAGGCTTCAGTAGTTTTTTGAAAGTTTTTTTTAATGATGTCATGTAAATGGTTGAAAATGCAAACACAATTTTTTGGCAGTTATTTATGAGGTCATATAAATGGTTGGAAATGCTATCTCCATATTTGGAGGCAGTTTTATGATGTCATCTCATTTACATATTTCGGCTGATTTCAATGCTTTTTCAATGCTAAATAACTGCATTTTAAATGCATTTTAACTGCATTTTAAATGCTTTCTACATAATCACATTTGTCAAGGAAAACTGCTTGATAAATGGTTAAAACTGGTCAGAAAAACAATGCTAAATAACTGCAAGTTTAATGCCTTTCCTTTTCCTAAGGGCACTTTCCGGACATCCCTCGTATCAGACATATTATATAAAAAATTAACACATAAGAAGACACGTGCTTAATGGTCTTGTTAACTTTTTTTTCTAGATATTACCTTACAAAATGTTTATTGCTGCCTCTGGGCTGCGTTTTATAGAATGACCTAATTGTATCCTAAGACCTAGGACATAAAATCAACTTTAGGACACCCTCAAGTTTCAATGAACGTTTTTATCTTCAGTCAAATACTGTAAACTATAAAAATTTATTCTCCTGAGAAAAGTTAATAAATACAAAGACATACCCTTCTATTCGCAGTGAGTAAATATCAATAAGCATTGCTATTCTGTAATGAAAAGAGTCATATCATAAGAGTCAAAAGTTAAAACATTTTCTTTGCGTTTGGTTTTTTGTTTTATTCTTATCTGGCAAAGTAATTTTCGTCTAAAATTGACAAGGTAAAGTCAGCTGTGTCAGTTTTAGCATCTTTTTCCATTTTCGTTATACATGTAAAATGTTGACAGCTTAAGTGACTTTTTGTATGTAGTAACGAATATTACTGAAAAGCCATGTTAATTACATGCTATTTACAAATACACCATTTTTTTGAGATTCTTATACTTTATAAAGCTGGAATAATAAAAATACCTTTTATGCGAAATATCTTGTCCTTTAGTTTAAACATATTTTATTTCGAACATTTCACACATACAAGATGTACATACAATGGTGAAATAATACAATACAATGCTGAAAAAGGATCAGACCCGAAAGCATAAAATGCTTATAGAGGCCTTTTCCTGACATAAGATTAGTTACTATAAATATGACGGGTATTGAAAATGTTTGAAATATTGAAGTTTAGGTAAAAAGTAATTGATTACAAAAATGAAGAAGATTCCTTACTGTCGTCACTAAGTCATATTAGCGACATAGAAACAAAAAGGGGCGTTGAGTAGAAGTTTCTATCTGAAAGATGTATGAATAGGGACTTAATAGATTAGACGCAATAATTGTCTGTTAATACATGTATAAAGTTTAGAATTTCATAATTTAAGATACACAAAGAAACTTAATTTAATAAGTAGAAGAAAAGAGGAGGATCTATTCGCTGAGTAAATTGGAGGAGCAATGTATCATAGACTATGAAAATCGTTTGCTGTCTCGGATAAACATTTGAACTGCCTGAAATATGCTGATATTGATATCGTCACTTAAGTTTATATCGCCGTTAAGTAGTGTGTGAAGAGTGACATTACAGTAGGTTGAAAGAGTTTGGAAAAGGCTGTGTCTGATAGTACTGTATTGTTTGCATTCAAAGAAAAAATGATGGTTAGTTTCTAGCAATCCACATTGACATAAAGGTGAGTTCACAATTTTTTTTCTGTATAGATGGTAGTTGAAAGAACTGCACTCTGTTCGTAGACGTGCATGATATATTTGCCATTTTCGAACACCTGTATAGAAAAATTTTGGACATTTTATTATGTTTCTATTCAAAAGACACTTAAAAGCAGATAAAGTTGGTGCATTTTGTACATCAATTGGTAGTTCATTCCATTCTCTGGGAGCTGAAGGAAGAGAAGCGTTATAGTATAAAGATGTTCTTGTGTGAATGCCTTGTATATCGTTCGAATTTCTTAAATTATAACGTGTGGTTTCACCTACAGACGGAGGGACAATAGTTGATAGGTAGACAGGTGAGAGTCCATTTTTCATCTTATAAAGAAGAATCAACTTATGTTTCCTTGTTCTGCTGTCCAGAGGTTCCCACGGGACCTCTCGTTGAAGCTCATGAAGAGACACAAGTTTAGTGTCACCAGATACAATTCTAGAAGCTTCATGTTGGATTGTATCTAGTTCAGCTTTTTCATATTGAGTACAATTGATGAAAACAACATCGGCATATTCTAGAATTGGCCTGATGTAGGATAAGTAGATTATATCTAAAGATTTTCGATCAAGTTGAAATTTTAATTTGCGCATTATATATATACGTTTCCACGCCCTCTCCTTGACATGATTTATGTGAATATGCCAGGAACCATCGTCAGAAAAGTGTAAGCCTAAGTGTTTGTGAGATGTTACTGAAGATATGGTCTGGTTTTGCATTAGGAGGGGTGGATGGAACTGTTGTGATGTTTTACGTGTGATAAACATGGTTTCAGATTTGGAAGGATTAAACTTGCCTAGCCATTTGTCAGCCCATGAAGAAATCTTGTTTATGTCAGATTGAAGAATGTCAGCCGTAGTAACTGGATGATCAACTATCAAATACAAACTGGTATCTTGTCCTTTCTTTGTCATCCCTGATTTTAGTGTGCTTTAAAAGAGTAGAACAGTAAGGCAATTACTTTGAAAACATATTTCTACAAACTCATGCTATTTGTTACCGAAATCATACAATAAGCTTGAGTTCTGAGGCTAATATATCTGTTAGTAAACCAATATTATATTAACCTCCAATTAGCGTGTTTAACACTGTCTACTTAATTATATAATATCGTCTAATGATTTATTTTGTGTCTTAATTTTTTTTTTATTATTTGTCTGCCAAAACTTAGTTTTGTTTAAGTTCTTATGTAATAAGTTAGTGTTGTATTTAATATAGCATAATGTCAATATGCTTGATTAAAACAGTTTAATTTTATTCACCAAAATCAATGTCTATTGCTGAAAGTCGTTTAGAAAATATAATTAACAGAACATCCATAACATTGCGTTAGATCAGATTTAATCAGGCTTGATGAGTCTTCTGATATCAATCTGAAATAATAATGTTTTGTTTGATGTCAGTGTTGTTATATTATCTTACCAATCAGATCCATTGCTTCGAATTCTGAAAGTGTTGATAATGGAATACCGCTTAAAACCGGCGCTACAGGTCATGAGATGTACACTGTTTCCTATGCCCGCAATGTATTTTTTTACTTTTATAAGTTGTTTATGTTTTTTACATGTATAAAATAAAAAAAATAATGATAAAATCAACAAACTAATCAGACAAAGCATTGGCAAAAATGTAGGGTGAAATATACAAACACTGGTTCCAAGAACTAGAACTATCGCTGAATGTGATTCATACCCCCACCAATGTCCTTGACAGAAGAAGACATGGAAAGGTGGTTAAGGGAATAACCTTTGTGGCACAAATACATATACATAAAAAGAAATTATCTCTGGTGAAAAATACAAATTGTACAGGTAATAGTATAAATATATATTTTCAAATCATTTTCGAAACAGTTACAAATAACTTTTCATTTTCCCAATGTACTTAAACTAACAAAAGCAGTGAAGTTAAGAAAATAGCATAATTATGTCAAAATGTAATTAAGAGTGGAAAAACTTTGCCTACTGAGCTTACTTGTGACCTTTCATATATTATATAGTTTCAAGAGAATATCTGTTCAAGTTTCAGAAACATTTAAGTATTAATGGATATATAAGAACATTTTCTAAGCCTAAGGGGCATAACCTGTGTCATAAATCAATGGAATTGTAGAATTTTTGTCATCTGAGCTTGCTTGTAGCCATTCATATAAATTTTAAGTTTCATGTAAATATCTGTTCTGGTTTAGGAAATATTATAGTAAATAAATTTAAAGACATAAAAATGGACTTAACTTTGTCAAAATACAATACAAAGTTATCCCCCACACATCTTTTAGTTATGAAACTTGACATGCATATCTTACTTGCGACACTTCGTTTATATTTGAAGTTTTAAATGATTATCTGTTCTAGTTTTAAAAATATTAAAGTACATGTTAAAATTTCAGAACATTTTCTAAGTCAATTTTTGACCTTCAAGTATGGCCTTGACCTTAAGCTGGCACAAGAGTTAGATTGGTTCTGCACATTGCCCAGTTGGGGTGAACATTTGAGTCAAGTTTGAAGAAAAAGCCTTTCATTAGCATAGCATTTATAGCGCGGTCACGAGGTATTGTCTTGTATTGATTTAAAGACTTAAAAAGGGGCATAACTTTGTCAAAATACAATACAGAGTTATGAAACGTGACTTGTATATCTTAACTGTGACACTTATATATATTTTAAGTTTCAAGCAAATACCTTTTCAAGTTTCAGAAATATTCAAATACATGTTAAATGTAAGAATATTTTCTAAGTCAATATTTGACCTTCAAGTGTGACCTTGACCTTAAGCCGGCAAAAGGGTAACATGTGTTCTGCACATTACCTTGTTGAGGTGAACATTTGAGCCAAGATTGAAGAAAATCTTTCAATTAGTGTAGGACTTACAGAGCGGACACGACATACTGTCTAATATTTGATTGTTTGATATTTGACCTTAAATTGCGACCCTGACCTTGAGCTGACACATGAGCAACATGGGTTCTGCACATTCCCTTGTTGAGGTAAATATTTGAGGCAAGTTTGAAGAAAATCCATCAATTGATATAGGATTTATAAAGCGGACAAAATAATGGAGACGGACGGACCGACCGACGCGACAAAGCGAATACATTATAGCTCCCCCCAAATCTATGAACTATTTTTATAAAATTTATCAACAGTAAAATGATATTGGGTCCATTGTTATATGGTTGATTCCCGAAAAGTTGTAACATAGAATGTCTCTGTTATTTAACACATATACATATTGTACGTGAACAGAATAAACTATTCTGGAACAAAATGTTATTTGCTATTTAAAGTAGGCTTTTATCCGTTTAGCAATGAATTTTTGCATTCGTCATTCGCTCTTGAGGCAAATATCTTTCATGTTTATTTCATACAAGCATTTTGGAAGTATTCTTTTTATCAACCCAAACAATTATGTTTGCAGCAGATATATAGCTTTAAACACTTTAATGTATTAAACCATTGTTAATTTAAGTTCAACATTCTAATACTACACATGCGCAAGTTAGGTTTTCAATGACACTTTTGCACTGACGTAAATAGGACATATTTTAATGCATTTCCTATGAAAACTTCATATCTTAAATGTCTGTTAGAATGCTCTGAATTATCAAAATTATTCTGCGCAAGTAAACTAAAAAGCAAAAATGTTTCCTCTAATTTTGTTAGCTTTGTAATTGAAAAAGTGATTTACAGGTCCCTTCTTGGTAAAATAGTTAACTTAATTATGGTTTCGAAATGTCTTAAAATTCATAGAGCTGCTAACAAGAACAATTTAATTTTGCAATTTGCATCAACGTAAGTCACAATAGATTTATATTATAAAATGAAACTCACGAACTACACCAACAATAATTTGATAACGGCATGGATCAAATGTGTCGTCTGCATTGTTAGTGGTTAATGTAATCTATCACTGTACAGAAGTCACAAAATATACGTCTGATATTAAAGTAATGTCCGGTTCAATATATCTGCACACATGGACTGTACGTTATAAATCCCTATGGATTAGTTTCATATTCTGTATAAGTACCAAAGTATTTTTCTGTCAGCAATTATTAGGTCTTATCATAAGATTCATTGTTATCTAATTCTTCATGAATAAAGAACTTTACAAAACAATATAAACATGTATATATGGCAACATAACTTGTTAAGAAGTCAAGTAAATTAGTGTTTGAGCGTTAAAGTGAAATTCATGAAAATTATAATGCAAGTCTAATAGTTTTGCTACATTTAGCCTTTACAAAAACAAAGTAATTGTTTTATACTTGAAGCAAGTTAAATAAGTGTACGAAGATCCTAATCATTGTAAATATAATAATAAATATAATGGAAAGTACCAGGAGATACGCACATATAAAGGAAATTAACAACATTTTGTATACCTTATCTCCTAGTACTAGCGTAAATAACTACATATTAACAAAATAACACATTGAACTAATACATGTAGATGTTAATTTGGTATATGTTATGTACTAGTTAAGGCCCCCACGATTACACGTTTAAACGGATTCGTTTCGATTTTCATTCATAAACGTTTACGATATTGTTTACCGTTTAATCGAAATGACCATATTGTCTTACAAAATTTCTTAATCATTGCCTGTAATCATGGATTTTATCAAATCTAGTGGTTTATTTCAAAGTAAACAAACGGAAAATGGGTGTTTACAACCCTCCACACAGCATTACCGTGCAAAATTGCTCGTGACATAATAAATTTTTGGTAAAAAAATGGGGTTACAATGAAAAAAATGTGTGCTGACTCAATCGTGATGAGCCTTGCACATTCTTTATTTGTACATGTATTAAAAATAGAAAGAAAGACATCATTTGGCAACTAAAATACATGGTGTGTATAGTACATAGAGGTACCACCGTTTAAACGGTATCGTTTCGGTTCTTAGCAGTCGTGTAAACGTTTACAAAAAATTGTAAACGTGGGAGCCTTAGTACTAGTATGTCAAAGTAAAATTACAAAGTCACATTATATAATTATAATTATGTTTCCAACGAAATAAAAATCACTTGTTGTTTTTCGGAATAGGAAATTGATATGAAGCACAAGCTAAGCATATAGCTAAATGTTGGTATGTTGAATAAAACAACATCAGTTTGTTTTTGGTTCTCACAAAAGGCAAATCCTTGTGTTAAGAGGTCATTGTAAGACTATCTACAACACTTCAATATGTCAGATCATATCAGGTTTGATGCGTCACCAATATTTGCCTTTATGTTGCATGAGTAAGTCTGTAAACAATAAAGCGTCAAAAAAATGAGGTGTAAATCTAAAGATGGGAATTTACAAATATTGTCGTGAAAAAGTCTTGGTATTGAGAATATGTTTAGTTTTTTTCTTTTAATTATGGTTCAGTGAATTTGTTTACTACAAGAAAATACACATATACACTGATGTAATCAGAAATCTTTACATTGAGTCCGTATTGTGCATAATTTACACCATTTACTCATAGGCTTAAAGTCTTTAACTTGTTTAGATTTTTTTTTTGCACAAGTGATTTCAAAAACAAACAAGTTTCTTCAAGGCCTTTTCTATTAACTGTGTAATTCAAAGAAATCAATTGTTCCATTTTTGATTTTCAAATTATGTTTCTGGCACTTTTTAAAATTCATAGGATTTCCAACATCTAAATTTGCAGGTTTTTATATATAGCCCAGAAACTTTTTCTTTCCATGTATTACCTTAGCATAGCAGTTTGAAATATTTATTATAATTAATTGTATTAAATTATTTGGACCAACCTTTTTAAAAAGAAAAATACTTTTAATGTGTACTGAATAAGAAGTATCAATAAAATACAATATGTTTTTTAAAGTTAAATCGCAAAATTAATGTTTTGGAAAATTTAGATTATTATGTACCAGTTTGTTTGAGCACATAGCTTGGCTAATTATATGACATAATGTTCCTGATTCTAAAATGTGTCTTAACAGTACGTGGAACTTGTAAATAAGCGAATAGACAAAATGCGAAACTATTTCGAGCATAACGCATCAACAAAAACATTTTAAATATAATAAATATCCTTTAAATAAGTCAAAAAGTAAAGCAATTATTTAACACATGAGAACATTGATCAACAAGGTAAATGCATGTTCTCATGACACCCCCAACACAAACCGACAACAAAAGAGCACTCAGAAGGCCCCGAACCAAAACCGGGAGAGGACATAAGGACGTCGAAAGGAGGGGAAGGACATGTTATAAGTAAAATGATAAGAACTAAAAGAGGCCAATACGGGAATTAAAGGGACAATGAGTGTATCAAAAAAGCTGGATTGGGAGAAGAAAGGGGCAGGGCATATACTAGGATAACAGGGGAAATGGAAAGAGTATACTTACCGTTAACGACAATCTAACAAGGGAAGACATAACAAAACGTGCAAACATTCAAACAGGTAACAATACATGCAATCAAAATAGGAATTTATAGCGTTCAACTGTAAAAGGGGTGAACACCAAGTATGCGGTATACCTTAAAATAATTGGGTCATACCCTCGTTTAATAAAACGTTTGATAATTTTCGTGAAAACAGCAGAAAAATTACTATGTCCCATGATCCTACGAAGTTTATAAACCACATCTCCATAACGCAAGAGAATCTAAATTACAATTAAAATGTTTAATTAAATCTGGATAACGATGGTAGAATTTTGTAAAATACTTACCCGATTTTTGATTTTTGATAGCGATAGCCTTGTTGAAGAAGGTAATAAATGAATTACGTTCATTAAAATGCACGACTGCAAGCCCTAGAAAATCTAATTAAATAAGAACTACATTCCCCATAGGATGTTGCATGAGGCACATCTGCAGCTAAATGTGGATTAAATCTAGAACAGTTGTCAATTTTATGCCTGTGTGACTACAACCGCATTTATGAGCTACATTCCCGAGGCTGATATTTCTCTTATACGATATATCTGATTTTAGCATTCTGAAAATAACTAAATTACCTAATAGTTTTGTTTTTCGTAAAGTTTGCGTCGTTTAAATTCTCTAAGATTGTGTTGTTTGATATTCAAATTATGTTTTTGACACAGAATTCATAGTTTTGCCAAAAGCAACAATCTTATTTGGCATGAACTACAGTTCAGCAAACTTTTTATTCTGAAATGTTATCAACATAGCAAGGATTTTTGACAGCCGTATAACATTCAGTAGAATAAGATCATCAGACCGATTAATAAAATAGAAAATACTCATTTTATTAACAAAAAACTTGGTAATGACAATATTGAATCGTAAAAAACGTGTTTATTAAATGATGTATAAATAAAACTTCATGTGAGACACATTGATATTGACACATTGTCAGAGAAAGAAAAAGTTTAGGATTTCAACATAAGAAGTTGATAAATAATTAGTCTCATATAAACTAAGATATAAATATAACACAGATTTTAGTTCAATACAGTTATTTTAATGAACAAATTAAAACACCAATAACAACAACAACAATAACAAACTACATACATTGTACATCAATTATTGGATACCGTTACAGTTGGGTTTTTAAAAAAGGTTGGCAAATTGGGGGAAATCAAGGACACGTAAACATACACATACGAGGATTGATAAAAAAAGTTCTTGGCTCAATGTATTTCCGTAGTCAGAGAACCCAACTAATGTTCTTACTTTTCAATATAATCGCCCTCTATATTAATGCACTTTGCCCACATGTGCTCCAACTTGTTTAACCTTTCAAAATAGAACTCTCTATTTTGGTTCCCAAGTAACTCATTGACCGCCTCAGTGCTGCATTGCTTCCAAAACGTCTACCACGAAGCTTTGTTTTCAGTTTCGGAAACAGGTAGAAGTCAGAGGGGACCAAGTCCGTAGAATATGACGAATGGGGAAAAATTTCAAAGCCGCAGTCAGTTGCAGCAGCCATCGCAACTTGGGATGTGTGAGCTGGCGCATTGTCGGGCAGGAGCAAAACGCCTTGAGTCAGTTTGCACCTCCTTTTACGCGCGATTTCTTGACGCAGACGTCTCAATTCGTTTGCATAGTACGTACTGTTCATGGTACGACCTTCCTCAAGGTAGTCAATCATGATTATCCCCTGACTATCCCAAAAGACTGAAGCCATCATCTTGGATTCTGGATCGAAGTGATGAACCCATCTTTCATCCTGAGTTACGATCCGGCAGATAAAATCAGGTTCATTGTCGTAGCGAGACAAAAGATATCTTGAAATGTCAAGCCTGGTCCGTTTCTGGTCGTCAGTCAACTGTCTTGGGACCCATCTAGCGGAAACCTTTGACATGCTATAGACATCAGTCAGAAATGCCTGAACTGAACCAAAACTTATATTCTCTTCCATAGCAATGCTTCGCATGTCTTGCCTTCTGTCGTACATGACCAAATCGCGCACAGGTTCGGCAGTTTCATCGTTGGTGGTCTCTTTTGGCCACTCATTCCGCTCATCATCCCCAATGCTCTCCCTGTCCCTCTTAAATTCAGCAGCCCATTGTTTTACAGTGCTTAAGGAAGGGGACTCCTTCCCAAGTGTATGCATGAAATCTTCATGGATTTCCTTGGGGGACATACCTTTCTTACAGAGGTACCTAATGACGGCTCTGATTTCAACTTTCACCATTTGGTCTAAATGACACACCCCACTACTGATCAAAGTGTGTTTTATGTTACTTAATCGTGAAAAACTGCGTGTAACTCACTAATCTTCAATAAGATATCGGTATCGACGTATCGTGTGTAAATGTCAGTGTAGTGGCTAGAAGTATATCGGGCCGAGAACATTTTTATCATACCTCGTAAACCTACCGATTACGACATTATCTACATTTTGGTTTCTTACGAGGCTTTTTAATAATGAAATGTTTTTTTTTTTGTCAGGCATGGCATTATATGATTATACATTTTATGAGAAAATAACAGTAGTGAGTACTATGGTTAATACTATTATACCATAATGCTAATGGATGCTTGAGTAAATGAGAAATCTTGGTTTACTTTGGGAAATTTTAATGTACATTAAACTTACATTACTGGGGTTTCTACAGTTAACTTAAATTTTGTTTTCTCTTTGATATATTATCAATCAATGAATTCATCATTGTATAAAATGTATACAGTAAGATGTATAATTAAATTTTTTTCAATATTATGTAAAACTTTACATTATAAGTCTGAATAATATTCGTCACAGAAATATAAAACGAACAGAAGTTTACAGGTTTGTTATGAATAAATTAACGATAAGAGTGAAATTATATACCAGCTATGACATCAACAACAACAACCATATCAACAACTGCAGCACCATCAAAACAGCAACAACAACATCCAAAATACAACCACCACAAAAACAATATGTTTTCATCAGTTGAATACTTTGACTTATTTCATGTTTATCTAACTATACGTATGGTAAAACAGAGCCATTAATTCGATAAAAATATTAATAACAACCACACCAGAAAAGCATATCTACACCAGGTAATTTGCTTGTTCCTTTTTAATTCTGATTACTTGAAACAGGGTATGTCAGATAAACTGTATGACGTATATTTTTTCATATGAAAACAAAAATATATATCTGGAAATCGTACAAGTTTAAAGAGGAGTATCCTTAGTAAGATGGGGTCAGCCTTTTTGAAAAAAAATCGTCGGCTGGTTCTATATTAAGATCATTTAATAAAAGCGTTAACACATTTCCGACTGTTGCTAGAAGCCACCACGATAACGCTTCCGGTAGAAATATTATGTGAACAACAAAAACAAGAAAAAATACGCCACCTATCATTTCATTAATAAGTAGCTTTAATATACCAATAGAAGTTTTTTTTTTAAAATCCGCTTTCAAAAGAATCAAGTTTAAATAAGGTTCTTATGACAACTTTACTTAAAAATTAACAAATATTGCGTAAATGACCTTCAGAATCAACCAAATAAAATAGAGAATACAGAATTCCTAAAGAAGGCCCAACACGACAAAATGGAGAATGTTGCAGACTCTTCCCGGAACAAAAAACTCTTCCTCGAACAATTTAACATTCATATAAGTAAGATACAATACTTTATTTTTCATGCAAAAAAGTAAGATCCCAATTGGGTTTGAGCCCATTTCTGATTTAATCTCAGATACCTCACTGAACATGAATAATCTTCAGAAAGTAGTAACGTTTTGTATTTTCACATCTTTAGTCCAAAAATATCAATTATCAAGAACAAACCGAACAGAAGGAAGAAAAAGGAACGAAACGGAACGACAACATATAATCATATTCATTTATAGTGTGAAAGATATCATGCTGCTCCTTACAATACAATGTTACTACAATACTATGTAAGAAGAGATCAAAGGCGGAATAGAATTAGCCAATACTTCCTGAGGATTTTCTCAACATCATTATCTTTCATTAAGCATAGAAAGTACAATTGTATTAGTTACGACAGCAGGAAAAGGGATGGATCATTTCGGAGGATGAAAACAGAATATGTTATTTTCTGTATAATGTTAATGATCCAGACGACAACAACAAAAACTTACAAATAACAGATTAGATTTCAATATACAAACGAAAAAGGTACCACACCACTTGGTATTACTGCAGCAGTAGTTTTGTGGCAATGACTTACAAAAGTACTTCAAAATAGTAATTTCAAGTGTCATCTGAATATTCTAAAGGGCAACACACTATATCTCAGAAAACCAGACATCTTTGATGTCATTGTTCTCGTACAAAGGCTAACAATAAAGATTTATGTAGATAACTTGTGCCGTAGGACATACAATATTTAAATGCAAGACTACAAAGGAAAACTAAATATATTCTTTCAAATGTCATTGCATATTAGTACCCCTCGCTTTTATGTAAATATATGTTAATTTCCACTAGGCCACTGGAACTTATTCATATTGGTAATGCAATTATACCACTTAACAAAGAAATTTGTACTGTTACATATATAGGTAACAGTACTCAATAACAGATTTAACAGTATAAAATATGGTCACGTGGTTTATTTTCTAAAACCCAGGTAATTTAGTTGTTTTCTAACTACTGTAGAGTGTTTTTGCGTCTTAAATATCTTTTGGTTGAATAGTCAAAAAGTAAGCATCCGTCTTTTCGTCAAACTTATGGGATTAATTATGTGTCAAAATGGAACAAGCAGACGATTAAATCATGCAACAAAGGATTATTTATGAAACATGACAGGTGTGATCGTGTGGTAGGATACCATCGCAATTTCGTAAATGCACATTGTCAAAAACCATGTGAACTTGTGAAGAATATTCTGGAATATAGTAGGATAAGATTTGAGAGATCTTAACCGTTTAAATGGGTTCGTGTTTTGATTTCGAATTGAAACACATCCTATTGTTTGTTTATGACTGGTAGACATCATCATTTTCTTAACGAATAAAAAAAATAACTTCTAAAGTACACGGTTGAGTTATTGTTACTCTTGGTTCATTTTTGTGACAGGTAGATTTAGTTGACATTTTCAGCTCATCACAGTATTTGTGCGGGGTAATAAAATAAATAACACATGGGTGTGTGAGTAACAGTAAAAATATCATCCCTCGTAAAGTCTATTACCCACGACTTACTCCTCTGGTAATAATAGTTTCCTCGGGATGATATTTTTACTGTTACCAACAAACCCATGTGTTAGTTATATATTGTTATAAATAAGGCTTCATCTTATTAAACTTTCAAGTTATGTTCCGATGACAGTTATAAAAACGGTTTTTGAATACTGTACGATATATTTTACATGACACTGAAAACATTTTTTGTCTTATTGTTTGAATACATGAACTACTAGATTATACAAGAAAGCGGAAATGTAACATGTGTGTAAAACTAACTTGTTATATTCTATAAAAGATCTTGTTAAGGGTGTAACAAACTTGTTATCTCTAATATATATTCAGCAAGCACAAAAAAGACTGCGTATTTTCTTTACATAGCTAAGAGTAAATGTTAACTGACACTAAATAATTTGTCTGCACGTCGCATTGTCGTATATACATAACCAGTTTACACGTATAATGTACATGTATGTATATCATTCATATATTTCCAAAGAAAGCACTGATTTTAATCGTTATAAATGTTTATTATTCTACCCCTTTTTATTCATGTTTTATGACATAAAATGTTGATATATAAAAAGCAAGCAAATAAAAGTTTATTTTTGTGTTGCTCAAGCCATGGTCTGTTTTAGCTATTTACCCTTTCTTTTCCTCCGAAACAAGAAATATCTTAACAAAAGATACTCGGACGAGGTAAAACTACTTTTACCCGGAGTTTTGCCATGGTAATTAGTGATTAAATCAATGAAACATTGCAACTCAACTGACATGATTACGTTATTTTAAACTCCGAGAGTAACAGAAATTTTCGTTTTTTTATATATATTAATTGTGATACCGTTTGGTATTTTCACATGAGTTTCCGTTTCTCGCTATTTTGGGCAAAACTTATGAATGTCGGTTATAACTAAATAAATTTATATCTTGAGAAAGGTTTTCACTAGGGAATTAATGTAATTTTAAAACCTGTGTAAAATGTTGATTTGAAGAAGGAAGCACGATGCACAGATCTCATATATCCGAGAAATATTACTAGAAACTTTGTTTCCGAAACTTTATATTAACTTAAAATCTAGGCGTCCTTAGACGGACTTCATCCGATAAAAGGCCTTAGTTTGAACCTACATACATATATGGAAGAAACAGAAACATAAAATATACAGAGCGAAACGTATATAATATGAAATTAATTGAATGAACAACTTAGCATGCTTACTTATCTATACTAAACATAATCAATATGGAACTTTGAGATTTTGTTAGATGTGTCCAAAAACATTCAATGGTCTAATTAATAACATGGTATTCATTTCCTGTCTAGACCTCTTGCAATGTTCAGTTTAGATTTACTGTAATTCTTGTTTGATGACACATATCACAGTCCAATGCTAACATTTGTCTGTGTCGTTTATATGTTTTATATATCTATCCCTTATGTAGGAATAACAAAATTATTTGTCAATAAGAAAAACACAAAGAAAAGTTAATTCTGATACCTCAAGATAGGCTATAAATATTTTCTGTATATGGCTAGATGGATATCAAATCTTTTCATTTGCTCCTGTATTAAACAAAGCTTTAACTTGATAAAATACACCTTTTGTAACAGTAGATTTAGAGCATTTGAGAAGATGAAAGTGTTGAATGTAAAACAAGTGTTGATAAAATACATTTAGATATATGACAATCGAGTAACCAAATAATTAGGAACTGTAACAGAACACCAAAAATAATAAAAGCTTTTGAAAAAAATTAAAACATTGTCGAGACTTAATACGAAATAAGCATTTTCCCATTATTGTTTTCAATACTCACTTTAACAGAAATACTCCTTCGAAGAGCACCTGTGTTTGGTAATTCAAAAGAAAACTTTGGTCTAGGAAGTCACGTTGATGTGTTTTGAACTCCGATCTATAGTTTTTCAAAATTATTTATGTAAACGAATTTTAGGTAAAATCTGAAATGTAATGAGAAAACAGACAAATACACATGACTTAACAAATGTCTAAACTATTCCCGGACCTCTCACAAAATTATTATAAATGAAATGATTGAAACGTTGAAAGGTATAAATTAGTTTTAACCAGAGAAACTCCACCATATCAAACGATATCTTCTTGACAATACTTTTTAATCTTATTTCGATTTCTGTAAATATTGTCTAAAAAATAGTTTATTCAGAATTATTTTTCCGTCACTCGTTCGACTGACATATCCTTATTTTGTGTCTATGGAAAAATTGTAACTACGACTTAACAAGAGACAAAGTTATTACTCAGAAACATACCGCCATATTTAAAATTTACAAACAAAACATTTAAATAGTTGCCGATACATGTATGTTCACCTCTAGTAGACATGTCGCTTTGAAATGAAAGAACAACAAAATATACCGTAATGCTTGAAAAAATAGAGTGTTTTATGTATTTGAATGGTTAACAGTTATATCAAATAGAACGTTTTTACAAAGATTAACGTTAAAGTTATAGTATTTCCACAAACTTGATGTTTATTCTCGAAACAGTCATAACATTGAATGTCTCATTTTTTAATATACGAGGGATGTTCGAAATGTATTGCTTATTTCTATCCGGAGACTTCAAATTTCAAGTTAACTCAAAAAAGTTAAGTTCATGCCCTCGAAGTACTCCCCGTGGCTAGAAATGCACAGTTTCAGCCGATGTATCCACTTCTTGAAGGTGTCACGGTACGCTGATTTGGACACAGTAAAAAGGTACTGATGAATGGCAGATCCAAGTGCCTGTCGGGACTTGTATTTCCGCCCAGCAAGGAACGATTTCAATTTCGGAAACAAAAAGAAATCACATGAGACAAGGTCTGGAGAATACGGGGGGGGGGGGGGGGGGTGAAGCAAAACAGTTTCTTTTTTCTTTTAAAAAAAGCCGAAACTATTGCAGAGGTATGACCGGGGGCATTGTCATGTATAAGACGGATATGCTTAAAACCGGTGACAGAGCGTCGTTTCTAATAATACTTTTTCAGTTTCTTAAGTTCTACGTCTTTGTAGTACTTCCCAGTGATACTTTTGTCCTTTTTCATCGGCACTTTTATTGCGACTCCTTCACCAGAGAAGAAAATTGCATTAAAAACCTTCTTTGCACTCAAAGACCGGGAAAAGATTGGGCGATTGTTGTGTTTAGTGGCCCAGATTTTGTTGCTAACTTTTCTGACGGGCTCAAAATAATAGACCTAAGTTTCATCACCTGTGACGACATTGGCAAACTGTTTTTTGTCATATTTTGGACACATTTGAAACAGATTTTTGGCAACCTTAACCCGTTGCCTCTTTTGCTCATCAGTCAACAGATGTGTCACCCATCTAGCAGAAATCTTTCTGACTTTCAAATGCTTCTTCAAAATAAAGTGAACCGTTGATATTGATATGCCTACCTTTCCCGCAATATCACGAACTGTAACTCTGGAATCTCCTTAAATGATATCCTTTATTTTGGAAATTTCTTTACGAGATGCAGATTTTGGCCTACCTGATTTTGGTTCATTTTTGATGCACTCTACACCAGACTCAAATTTCTTTTTCCTTCGCGTAGCTGTGTCATAAGACACACAAGAAGGCCTATAAGCAGTAGAGAGTTCAGTCTTCAACTGCTTCAAAGAGCAACCCAGTTTTGAGCGAGCTTTGATGTAAGCCCGTATTTCATCTTTTTTGTCGACGCTTCTATCAATCATTTTTACTACAGTGGTCAATGACTGCGTGTATCTAAATGGCGAATTGTATGTCTTACACTCAGTCTAACATGTACATTTATACAATGTTGTGTAGGTATTGAATTACCCTATGCATGTATGTATTGTTTTTTATCGTGTCCCACATGGATCACGAGATAGAGGACAATAAGCAATTCTTTTCCAACAGCCCTTGTATTCTTCATAAACCTTTTACATAACAATAAAAATTCTTTCTTACTTGTGACACTTTTACATTGAAAACGAATGCAATGCTTCTCTTCATTCGCCATTACTTGTGTACAGAATTTGCAATGTTTAGTACACAGATATATTTTGTTAAACAATTAATAAATAAATAAATAATTTTAGATATATCTTTTAGATATCTTTATTCTACAGAGCTTCAATCCCTCCCATAGGACCCATGCCCATCAGATTATTAAATATTGTTTTTACGGATCATTTCTTAGCTGCGGCATATTTGAACTAGTTATCCTATGACAAATGCACATCTCGCGGTGAAGATATCCAAGGCCAGTAACATCAGGTAACTCAATAACCTGAACATTATTCCACCACTTATACAGATAAGTAACTCCAGTAAAACGTATACTCGACAGGATTTACCGATTATTAAGTCAGTGACATGAAATGTATGGAGATACATAAATAGCGTGTAATTATGCTGTATCTTATGTGAACCATGCAATATTGTCAATATATTATATAAAGGCAATGAATGGAATGTCAAATTACATCTGTTACTGTCAATTATACTGTTATTTTTTCCTCCGTGTAAAAATGATAAAGTCACAACGAAAGATATAATTTTATCTAAACAACCAAACTGCATCTATGTGAACAGTGCAAATTTTGACAATATATTATATCAAGGCAATGAATGGAATGTCAAATTACATCTGTTAATGTCAATTATATTATTATTTTTTTCCTCCGTTAAACACTTATAAAGTAACAAACGAAAGATATAATATTATCCCAAACATCCAAACTGGGTCAAGCGTCTGAGAAAGGATAGTAGATAATGAGTTTGTTTACAGATAAAACTTTTATATGGCCTAGAAGCCATATGTCTAACTGACATAATTGTTTGATGAGACAGCTTAAACTGAATGAACTGTACCTGGTGGGTGGAAATATTATTTTGAGAAATACAGCACAGCACATAATGTTGTCCTCAGGAAAATGGATCAATCGTTGAACATTCCGCTATGTGTGTGTGATTTAACTTATAAGCCGTGCTTTTATGTTAGCAAAAGAGCAATTTATACGATAAATTTTCAATGATTCTGGAAGGAAAATGATCTCGTATATCTGATAATATTCCCTCGGTCATTAAAAGTAACATACGGTGCAATATATTTATATAAATTGTTTGTATATCTGGTTTATATATTTTCAGAGGCTTTTGTAGTCTATGTCTTTTAAAGCATAGCATGACATAAGTACAGTTATATTTAGCCTTGAGTATAGCAAATTGCACAATTACTGAGTCAATTATATCAGTGATGATTGTGTTAAACGCGTATTGACATGTTTCATGTACACACACACACAAACAAATAATATAAACTCAAACTCAAAAAAGACATGTTGGACTGATATTTGGGATATAAGTTGGGATAAAACAAATCAGCCACATTGTTTAAAGAGCGCCTTCAGCTAAAAACATTGTTCCGACATGTGTCTTCAGTAATGGAGTTCAGAATAATTAACATTTCCCTAGAAAAAATGCATCAAATATTTTTATTTTATTTTAGACACATAAAAAAAATAGTTTTGATGTGCCAATAATTCCTTACGTCTGTACTCTGTAAAATATATGAAATTTCATTGATATACTGTTAAGATTAACCCTTTATAAAAAAAAGTTTAGGACTGTGGCTCTACTGTAAACATGTTTTAATTTGCGTACACGATTTTACAAGGGACACAAATCGGTTCTTAATATTCAGTGGACAAAAACAAAACAAAAGAAAAAAAAAAAAACAAATCGGGGAATATAATACCAATACTTATTGTGTGCCGTTATTACATTGATATTATCTTAATATTATTCCATATTAGAAATACGCATATATGCTAATAAGAAGAACAAAAGTAAATATGTAAAATCATTCAATTGTTTAGTCAGCATTAAATTTATGTTGACCTAATGCAGAAAATAAATATGCCATAATGCTCGCGAAGTGTTCTTACTTTCGATACTCCTATAGCACTTTTGCAGATAACGTTACTAACGTCCCGACAATTTGCCGTTTTCTCCATTGCCCTTTCCTGTGTGTGATCCTGTATCCACCGTCTTTGAATCACTTGCGCCTAATGGCCGATTCATTGACCTGCGTTATTTCTGCCTTCTCGTATTAAGCTAAAGGAATAACCCCGATCGGTTTGTTGTCAAAATTTAACTATTCGCGCGTCATATTTCTAAATTTACGCTACTGACCACTGTTCTTCAAAGCTTGTTTGTTTAGCCATATAATATTCAAATGACGTCGAATGTCAGAATGTTTCTTAAATACCAATTGGCGTTTTCCTGTATTTTCACCCTAGAATGAATGTTTCATTTAATTAAACAATAGTTATGAACAATTAGTTATGAATAATTATGAACATTTCAGAATGTGCCAATGTTGTGTTTGCGTCGTTATTAAAGTGAACACAGCTTTTAAAGGAAAGCAAATTTTTACAATAAAAAGAAAAATCCAATTTTAAGAACCAGGTTGAAAAAAAGGCAGCAAGAATCAACGAACTTTTTGAAAATACCTCGTATGTCTGTTGTTGTCATTAGTAAATATGCAAATTTCACCAAGTTGTTTTTGTTTTTAATGCGCTGAGGGAGTCTCTCATGTACTAGTACATTAAATCAAATACATGAGACTAGGGGACGCATGAATTTAAGACTGACTCGTATGTCTGTATTTAAATTTATTCAACCACTGAACAGTTTTTTGTACAAGAAGATCTCTCAAACGGAATTTATAAACAGAATAATTTGATAAGTCAAGCGGAATGAAGTATTTCCATATACGTCATATAAATAATTATGCAGTCTTCCATAATTTATAGAGTACAACAAACCTAACCGTATCGGAGACCTAAAGTTATAAACCGATAATGGCCAAACTCCTGTCAGAAACTATTGTTTGACAAGTAGTATGATAATATAAGCAAAATCTGGCTTTTATTTACAGAAGGGAATCTGTCTTCATTACAGAAGGGACCTTATGATTTTAGTTTAGTTGCAAGACAAATTTTTTCATAATTATATCTTATTCTTAAATCATAAAATCTTTATTTTTGTACAAATATATCTGAGAACAATCTTGTTAATTAAATAGTGAATGAAAATGTTTCAAGACAAATACTATCATCACTAAACCGTTGCTGTAAGAAATCTAGTTACATAAAAAC
>NW_026862387.1:0-4982 GCF_026571515.1 Ruditapes philippinarum | reverse complement strand
AATTGTAATTCAGATAAATTTCTAAAATCCACCACAGCGTACACATTCAACTACAAAGTGTTATTCATAATGTAATGCTCTGCACTTAGCAAACTTTCTATAATCAATAGGTATTCCATAACCAGCCTCAATATTTAATCTATGTGATGACACTCCTAAATTTATTAATGGTGCATACTTTCAAATATGGTTGAAATCTAAAATTTGCTATAGTTCTAAGAAAACAACCTATTAGATTCTAATTATCTGATAAACTGATTTTTATGTGTTGCTTAACTAAATATGAAAACACTCTTCATAAAAACTTGCCTTTATTTAAAAAAAATGTGAACAGTTGCTTATTTGTCTCGTTAAAACAATTTGTTTAGTGTGTATATGTAGGTCCAAAATAAAAACATAAATAACTTCTACATATAGATTCTATATTTGTGTTCCTAGTTTATATAGAATATATTAATGATTGTGTATGAAGCTATGAACGACACATAATCGCCTATCGTTATATCACCTTACTCCTCCTCTCCCTCTCACTCTTTATTAAATGCAATACATGTAAAAGCATGCAAAATGCAAAAGATTTGGAAGAATGAATGACGCCAACAATATACAAGAAAACATATAGTGTACTTTTCTTTATCTCGACTACGTTTTGTACATGTATATTGTAAACAGATGAAAAACATGTGAATATTGTAAACATGAAAACAATATAAATTTTCCCCATTCCTCCATGTTTATCATTTCGCTTGATTGTTGAAGTACTTTTCATCGGCAGAGTCAGACTTAATTTATTTTAAGACTATACTTCATACTTTCCTAAACAGAATATGTTCGCTTGCATTCAATTTCAAACGTTTTTACATTTTGTCATATACAGGCGGTCGTTCCACCAAACTATCTTTCATTACCAGTAATTACCATTTTTTCTACAAAAAAAACCAACTACTAATCCTACATGATTTCTGAATCAGTGTTGAAAGAAAAATCATAATCAGTTTCAACATTCAAGACAACTTATCACGTAGAAATTTCGCTTGGTCCAATGATTTCAGAAACGACCTTTTGGAATACAAACCCGACGCGCCTCCCATTGAGCTAAGCTTATTGGATATGAATGCTTAATCGAGGTAATCGCCCTTCAGCTTTTATTTCCTATAGGAAAACAATTCTGTGTATTTTATCGTTGGCAAATATTCATTTACTCCCATTTTTCTTTTGTTAAGACGCTTATATGAAACGACTTTTCTAAAAATTACATTTAAACTTTTGACAAGTTTAAGGCTGCTTTAAAAATAACCTCATAAAAGGCATATGGGTTAAAAAATGCCACAAAAGTTGTATTTTCCTTTCTTTTACGAGGGTGGACCAAGAAGTTATGCAATATGAATTATATTGTCTAATTTAGTTCGTGATTCTTGTGTTTGCGTAAACTATGCTATGCTAAGCTTCAAAGCATCTTCATAAATCATCCGATTCAGAATTCTACTCACACTTAAAAATACCTATGAGGATATTGCTGGTGAACGCTCAGTTAAAAGTGCTGAAATACGGGTTTACATAATTAAAAGTTAGGGCAAAACTTGGAAAATTTGATTAACAAAAAAGTTTATATTGTCAAAGTACAAATAAACGGGATTGAACCAAAATTACATATAATAATATTTAAAATTTAAAAACTCTCTTTTCTCGATGGTATTTGATGCTTACTTTCAAAGAATGATTTTTTTAAGCCAAATTTAAAATGTACATGTATACATTTACAGCATAAGTCCTACCCACAGTAGTCTTATTTCATTGACACATACAATACAGTGTATACCTGAGATAGATATATAGATAGAATGTAGGTGAGCAATATTTAAACCAGATTGAAGACTGCATGTCGTTTATGCACTCCCATGCACATAAATACCTGCGATCGTTGCAACCAAGAAAAAGTGCAAGCTGTTTTTATAAACACATGTAGAAACAATTTCTGATAACCATTTGCTCTCTTTCCTCCAATCAGTTGAAAGCAACTATTTGAATGTTTTAGGTGACACTGATAATAATACAGGTTTTGTGTCTTCAAAAGCAGACTTGGTAATAATCAGCAGTTGAAATATAACAAATATTTATGTTTATGTTTTCAATGTAAAACTGAACTGCGTTAAAAATTTAAAAAAAATCGTGTGATTCATGAACAGATACGTGTGTTTCTTTTGACAGAACATCAGTTTCTTATACAAGAACCTTTTAAAGTTGAAAAACAAAATTGTGATATAAAATTAAACATTTGAGTTCTAGTATTGGAATTTCCCGGACAAATAAAAAAAAAGTGCTGAGCTGCTTCAACTTCCTGGAGTTAAAATATTTTGACGTACAGTTCGTAAGAAAAAACTGAGTAGGTAATCCTGTATGACATACTTGTTATTTTCTTTTTCCTGTTCGAAAATACTTGAGTTGATTGTACCATCATCATTTTATATCTAGGCAATTACGTCCTTGTAATCTTACATTTTATTCTCACGGGTATATATAAATGTATAAAAATGCCTTACAGACCTATTAAAATCCCTGTCTTGATTAGTTGAATAATCAATAATACTCATCAATTTCTTTACTGTCTAATGAACAGTTTGATCAAATCAAATTATACTTGTCTATACGCGTGGAATATCTGTTTCTACCTCATTAAATGCATTTATAAGCGTTTATTTTAGTTAGATACTTGTGTTCTCTGAAGCTGTCATTTTGAAAAATTTAGTTATAAATTATTTAGTATGTAACAGGTAAATTACTAAGCATTTTGGTCCAGATTTGTTTGTATCTTTGAATTTATAATGTAAATATCAGGTGCACGTGGAATGTCGGTAAATGTGACTTAATCAATATCAATAAGTATTTGAAGTATTGATAAGAACAATAAAAATCTATCATTTAGATATTCATATTATTTCTTAAATGTTTTAATAAGCATGTAATATGATGGATAATGATATTTTTTCTGGGACAATATCTTATCTTCTACCTGTAGATATGTTTAATAGGATCTCACACGCGTGAACAACATAGATATAATATTCATTTATGGTTTGTTGTCATGCATTATACAAATATTATCGACCAAATTATTTTTTGTATTAAACACCTACCAAATTACAAGATCTTCTGAATAGACAAAACGTATGAATTAACTTTATTTATTAATATTTATTATTATCAAGAAACATTTATTATGGGGACGAATGGACAGACATCTGGATGTTTATCAGGATTTGCAAACCAGCGTATAAAATTACAATAGTTAATCTAAAATTAATTACCATTTCACGTTCACTAGAGTTTATCTCTATGATAAAGGGCGCTTAAAATTAGTTATATCTGTATCTTGTTAATAAGAAATATTGTATTTGGCTACATTTTATGTCCCAGTTTTATTCATTCGTGCATACTGTAATTGCATTTGACTGCATATCTGTCCACCTGCATGTACGTCAGCTCTTACTTGTTCTGTCAATAGCTTGGCTAGGAATAAACCTTTCTTAATGTAACTTGGATGGGATGCTGCTCACGGCCAATAGATGATCCTCTATTAATTTTGGGGACATTGTTGACCATGTCAACTATTGAAAGAATATCTGACCAGACTATATGTTGGTCATGAGTAGTTGATGACTCCAATTGATTTTAAGGTCAATAAATTATGATCACTGTGATCAACAGTCTTAACATTCTGTGTGGATGTTGGTCATGACCAATAGTTTGCCTAGATTGGTGGTTCTTTTTAATTAGGCCAAAGTAAAGGACAAACCAAAAACTTAAAAATGCGTTGACCTATAGTCCTAAGATTTTACGTAGTGGTTGGTCGTAACTAGAAAATGACCAAGGGTATATTTGATTGTTCTCCCTCGAAAAAAATATGAACACTATTGAAGCCATGGGGATCTTTGTTCCAGAACCTTTCCTCACTGACCATATTTAAAGAATTAATATACATTCCCTAGCCACTACCCCCTATTATTATTAAACAATTTTTTTTTTCATTTTAAATTAGTAGGTTTTGGGGTTAAGGTGTCCTTAGGAGTCATTTTCTTAAATTTTAAGGTAGTATACGAGGGTGCATCAATAAATTCGTAAACTAATTCAATAGCGGGGAAATGATTTAATTTAATTACCTAAAATGATAACTCCTTCTCAAAGTTACCTCCCATGCACAATTTGCACTTGTCCTATCTCTCGACCCATGAATCATAAACGTGTTGTAGCCCGTCACGTGACATCTCCCGCAGCTGTCTGTCCACGGCACACCTCAGTTCCTCTCTTGACTCAAATTTCGTAACACGTAGACTGTTTTTTAAAGTTGGAAACAGCCAGAAGTCACAAATTGCTAGGTCCGAGCTGTAGGGTGGTAACAAATCGACGTCGAGTTTTTCCAGTGTATCCATGACCACGTGACTCGAATGGCTCGGCACGTTGTCGTGATATAATATAAATCTGGACCTAAATAGATGTGGGCGCTTTCTCCTTATTGCCGGCATGAGTTCCGTTCTAAATAATGTTGCATATTAATTCCCAGTGACTGTCGTTTTTGGAGGAACAAAGTGGTTTAGCACTACACCGTATGTTTCACAGAATATAATGGCTTTAACCTTCCCGGCTGACTTGTAAATTATCGCTTTTGTAGGGGAAGGCGAGGAAGGATGCTTCCAGACAGACCTCTAACGTTTGTTTTCTGGTTCAAAAAAGTGAATCCACGTTTCATCACATGTTATCACTCGATTTAGAAAGTAATCGCCTTCTTCACGATACCTCCTGTCGTACTGCTGACACATTTTCACCCTTACCGTCATTACCCCTACGTCAACAAAAGAGGCACCCATCTTGTTGAAACGCGGCACATTCCTAATCTATCTGTCATAATGCCCTGAGCTGTACAATATGAAATAGCGAACTTATCTTCTACGTGCTCCACACTTACTCATCTATCTCGGAGTATGTAC
>NW_026862386.1:0-50835 GCF_026571515.1 Ruditapes philippinarum | reverse complement strand
TGCAGATCTAGCTTGGGTCTTAATTTTGGATTGATGCCCTAGTCCCCCTAATTTTTTTAAAATACACATTTTTTTTATAAAACCCCGGGGGGGGGGAGTTGGTAACTCTTTTAAAATTCTTTTTTAAGCTTATTTACTAAATAAAACCCCCTTGTGAAACTTTTCGATGTTGCATTACTGTCCTCCGACAGTTCTTGTTAACTTACTTGTCACAAAGTGACAGGTTTGAGCTTTTGTGATCGCTTTTCATCCGGAGTCGTCTATACAAACATATTGATACTTAGGTGGCTATGAGAACAATAGGTAACAGTAAATTTCCTTTGATGCTATTCATTTTTCACTCTTTTGTGGCCGTGGCTTAAAGAACATTAGAGAGAACAAAAGAGTAGCCACCTGAGTACCAAATTTTGAGCACATCTGTTGTCCGTTTACTTTTACTATAAACAGCATCTTCTAAAAAAAAAGACTTATTCGATTTCATCTAAACTTCACTGGAATGTTCCTTTGGTGGTCACCTTTGAAAATTGTTCAAAGAATTTAATTCCACGCAGAACTGCGGTTGCCATGGCAACCGAAAGAAATACTTATAAAATTTTCATTTAAAACACCCAAACAGCTAGAGCTTAGATATTTAGCATGAAACATTTTACTACTGGGTGTTTACCAAGTTTGTTAAAGTTTTCCTTGTCAAAATATTATTCTTGTTCATGAAGGGTTTTTATATTCAGATAAGCGATTTCAGGGCTATCAAGCCCACTTGTTAGTTTAATAGAAAATATCAACTATGACAATTTGAGTCTTTGGTTGGAAACCGTTTTAACGTACAAGGTCAATACGACTTTGACCTTTGATCCTTAAATCAAAAGGAGTTATCTACTAGCCAAGACCAATGCACCTTCGAAGTTTGAATGTAAGGAGACCCATGAGTTGTTGAAAGATATTCATCAGAAAGCGTTTTTACCTATAAGGTCAATGTGATCTTGACCTCTGATATCTTGCCCCCAACAGTCTCTTTAGGTCATTGCTCATCTTCTGACCAAAACAATGCATCTGTGAAGTTTGAAGGATAATGGTTCATAGGTTGTCCAGTTATTGATAGAAAACCGTTTTGACATACAAGGTCAATGTGACCTTAACCTTTGACACCCTGACCCCAAAATCAATAGGGGTGATCTACTGGCAAAGACCAATGCATCTGTCAAGGGCCCATGAGTTGTCTTATTATTGATCGGAAACTGTTTTTACCTACAAGGTCAATATGGCCTTTGACCCCAAAATCAGAAGAGGCCATCGAGCTGCCATTACGAATCCACCTACGAAGTTTGAGGACCAACAGCCCATGGCTTGTCAAGTTATTGATTGGAAACCGCTTTTACCTTCAAGGTCAATGTGACTTTCACCCAAAAATCAATATGGGTCATCTACTATTCACGAACATTCCTCATACCAAGTTTTAAGGTTCTAAGCATAAGCGTTCTTTAGTTATTGATCGGAAACCATTTGGTCTACAGACCGACCAACAGACAAAATGCAAAGCAATAACCCACTTTCTTGCAAGGGGACATAATTAAACACATATTCCACAGCTGCAAAAAATACCTCGGATGCTTCTTTTTTTAAAGAAGTAAACTGAAGCAACTTTGCATGTAACTCAACTGTATTTTCTTCAAGTCTATCATTAATTTACATAAAAATACTACAAAAACTGTTTGAGAGAATAGTCTAGATGATGTTAGTTTTGCTCCTGTAAAACGAAAAGTGGGACATAGTAAAACGTATAGTTACAAAATAATTCAAGACAAAATTTTATTTGATTAAATACATTCTATCTCTGTTGTGAACAAAAGATAATACCATTATAAACTAATATTGTCATATATAAAAACATACTTCCGCACATTTAAAGAAACACCGCGTCCATGACTAAGTTTATGTCTGTTGAAAATTTCGAACCTAACAAGTTAACCTTGCAACCAGGCGATAAAAAGTTTATTAATGGTTGATATGTGATGAGTACACGTAGACTCTATGATTTCATTTTCAAAAAAAAATGAGACCTGGTAAGCCAGATCAAAATTAATCCATGGAATACATAGTCTTACATAAAAATATCTTTATCAAAATCATAATGTGGCGGTGTGTATGCTAGAAGTACCTGCACTCGTCTTACAGGTACGCAGCTGATGCAGTCTTATTTGCATCGCCCGAGGTTCAGTGTCTTTCTGTAATGTTTTCCCGCCAAAAAATAATAACATCGTCTAATATCGCAGCGAATCGGTTATGTCAAGAACGTTATTTTTTTCGAAAAATTGGGCATTAAATTATTCATTATCGCTATGTACTAAATTCCAATTATAAACGGTTAAAAAATATTGAATAACAAAATAACGTTCCGGAAATGACCGATTTATTACGATATCGACCGATGTTACAATTTTCTAGGCGGGAAAGCATTACAGTAAAAATACCTTAAAAGTATATTTGTTACTCTCGGTTTCTCTTACTCTGGTGCATGTTTTATTTATCAATTACGTCTTATCAAAGAACAAATCTGGTCGGAAAATATACAGATGAAAATACTTCTGATTTAGTAGAATGTGCGTTAACTGTTATAAAAAATAAAAACTAGAAATTTGATAATTCCATGTATTATCTAGAGATATTTACATACTTGCACCTAGCCTGCATCGGAGGCAAATTATTCTTTAGGCTTGTGTTTGGTCATTCTAACATCAAGCTTCAAGTCCTTTTGTTGAGCTTCCCGCTTCTCTAAAAGATGCCTTGATGCAAGATATAGCTTGCCTAATTACCTGTACGTTTCTCTGAACATTCACTTGATATAGTCACAAATCATTCTTAAAGAAAAGTAAATTATCTCTTTTTATAAAAATTCAATGTAACGGCAAAAGTTTGGAATAAACTATACAAATTACATGAAAAGGTATGACACGAAAATGATAATTTAAGGAAGCATGCAACATATTCGATATTACTATTTTTTACTATTTTTTAAGGATTCCCCTTTTCTCATTTTTATACTAACCTCAAACTTTCGGTTTTATATTTCAAAAACTTATGGCGTGGTAATATTTAAAACAATCAGTTTAATTGATCCGACTATGTTGTTTATGTAAAAACTTACTGTTCCGGCAGGCTGGGCGTTAAAGTCCGTCTCTTCCCCGCGTCGTATATAGGTAGTGGCCTAAATAATATTGACTAACATGTACAGTTTATCAGTTGTTCCCCTTGAAGAATAAGGAAGTATATTTTTATTCTAGAATAATCGATTAAATTTTGAAGAGAAAGATTGAAGTCAATTATTCGACAGGTAACATTCTTTTTTTTTTTTTTAAAAACTGTATGAAATATTTTTACATGTGATTTTGTTTATGGATAAAATCATACGTTCTCACAGTTTATTAATAGTTTGATTTATATTAAATTGTGTAGACATTAAGCTTTAAAAAAAAAGAGCAATTTGATCATGTAAATAAAGACATAGTAAGAATAAGGCCCTAAGAACACTGCATGGTACTTTTTTTATGTTCTTGGTGTTTTTGTTATTTTTTTTGTTTTTTGGTGTGTTTTTTATCATTATTATTATTATTATTTTGTTGTTTTTTTGTTTTTTGTTTGTTTGTTTGTTTTTTTTTTTTTTTTGTTTTTTTTTTTTTGGGGGGGGGGGGGGGGTAAAATTCTGTATATTTAACAGCTTCCCAAAAAGAGTTCAGTATCTTCCAGACACCCATGTGACTGGCATTTTCTTCTTTTAACCTTTTTTCCTTTTTTTTCCTTCAAAGAAAGTAAAATATTAAATAAACCTTTTTATCAAAATATTGCGGTGTTTGTTTACAAATTGTAGGATATGACGCAGTTCTGTTCTGGTTAACAGCTCTGACTGACCAAGTTTCAAGTTTTATTGATACACTCAGCATATTTACATCTCGTATGATAAGCGGTGTTCACTAAAATATAAAGAAATTTGCAAAATGCTTAATCATTTTGTGTATACAAATCAAATTGACTATTGTATGTTTAAAAAGAATTTATGACTACAACATTTTATCATATACAATATAACCAACTATGTATACAAGCTAAATTTTGCAAAACAGGAGATTTTTATAGATTTTAAATAAAGAAAACAATGTGACTAGCCAGTTTGATTCTAAAAGTGATCGAGTATTACATAAACATCTTTAACCTTATTGTTTAATGTCTGTGGATCTGTTTAAGACATTTATTTCCTAAACGTTAACATATGTTTTGTTGATGGTTAGATATGCTTTCGTTCATTTTCAAAATATCTACATGAAAAACATGTAATGGAATTCATCACCTGTATCATTTGAGTTACAAAGAGCTAATTTTCTTTCATTTTGAACAATACCTAACCACCTTCCTCTTTATATAGGGAGGAGATTGTTACACAATCGAAAATTAACAAATGTTCTTAAATATTTGTCTCACTGTAAACAAAGGTATGGTTCAAAGCAATGATCAGTTTTGTACATTCTATAATTAAGCATTTTTGGCATTGAATCGATTTCACTACGCCATTTTTGTATGTATTGGCTACACATATACATATCCAGGGTTTTTAACAATAAGCATTCAGAACCAGTTAACTTCTGATTTAACCAAATAAAAATCATACCTGTGTCGTCAAAAATACTCTTAACATTGATAACCAATTGAACTCTACCATTTCTTACAAAATCTTCATATACAAGCTTATAAATATTTGACGATATTTTTTTGTTGAATTACTGTTGACTAAATCATACCAATAACCAGCAATTCGTTTTTATAGTAATTGATAATGGGAATCGCTGAACATGTAAAAATGATGTAATACATATTTAAGGAAATCTGTATGCACGTTTTCTGTGAGCGACAAGTCACCATAACCCAAAACTTCACATCCATAAGTTAAAATTGGTACAATTGTGGGATCGAATAACATAAATTGACAATCAATAGGTAAATCTAGATTTCTTATAGAAACCAAGCATTGTCCACCTTGCTTGTTCAACATGTTTCTTTGCAACCGCAAATTGTCAGTTCTTGAAAAAAACAACACCAAGATATTTAAACGTGTCTACGATATCAAAAACGTTATTATCTACCGTAAATTAATATGTCTATTTCTTTTATCACAAAATGCCATTACCATGCCATGTTTTATCAATGCTCTCCATACAGAGTCAAAGGCTTTTTGAAAATCAATAAAAGCACAAAAATGTTTTGTTTCTTATGTTTAAGGTAATATGTTGATATGACTGACCGATACATTACCTCCAATCAGTATATATATAAAGAAAGAGTATAATTTTATTCTATTCTAGGAACATTGACCAACTTTGACAGTGAAAGTACAATTTTCCACAGGTCATTATATAAAATATGTTCTACATGAGATACGAAAATATTTTTGCAAAGATTTTGGTATTTCGATTTATGAGAAACAGTGTAGACATAGACCTAACATTTTACTTTTAACGAGCAAGTTTGATCCTGTTAAAAGAAATGATGATTTATGTTTAAGAACATTACACGTTTCTATGTTGTTGTTTTTGTTTTAACATTAAGAAACTAAAATCTTCCCATTTGTAATTTTAGTTACACATTTCATTATGGATATTAAAAAATAGGTTAAAACATGTTTTTGAAGAACAAAACAAAAATTCACACAAAAATGAAATGGGGGATTTTAAAAAGACGGTTCTTGGCATGACACTTTTTGATCAAACAAAAATTTTGAGTCTTTTTGAAATCAAAATGATTATATTCATATTTAATCGCCCATTCAATTATTTTTTTTTAGATCTTTGAATACGTTATGGAATTTTGCTTTTTTCAGATAAGCAAATATATCGATTTTTATATCATGTTATCACTTATCATTTTTGTTTTATTTATTTACATATCTCTTTTGTCGAATAATTTATTCTTTCATATAACTTTAATTTCAAATATCAAAACATTATGCGCTTTGTTTCCTATTTGATTTTTTTATTTCATTTTATTATTTATTCATGCCTAATGACTGGCTTTATAATTACAAACCTATCTAAATAACCTTACTTGACCTACTCAATGGTAAGATGTAAACTGTCGCAATCTACAAAAGGTACAATTACTTTGCTACACTCAAGTCATATTAGTAGGCACTTTTTATAGCGAAGTTAATTGCCTATAATTTGTTCAACAGATTTATCCAAACTTAACTGCGCAGATAAACAGATTTTTTAAACGATTTTCGGTATTTAAAGATTTTAAATAGATCAGTTTTTATATTATGAATATATATCTCACAATGCCTGTCATATCATTGACAATTAGGCTTGTATTATACTTAATTTTAAAGCAGTCACACTACTTAAGTTTGTGACGAACAATATGCATATTGTTTCACATTGTAGCCATAACCTTATTGTATATCTCATACACATGAATATAAAATACTGCTTGATTGTTTTAACGAAATTATAAATACCAGTTGTTAACTTTATCCGCTAGGTATTTATAAGATTTTATACTATTTTAAGATATAATGAAGAAAAACAAATTATCTGCACATCAGTTACCTTTATTCCTGTATCATTAAAATCATGTACTTGTTTTTTTATTAAACTGTTTGTTACTTTCATACCAATATAAACCTTTTTGTTTTTGATAAACAGTTAAATTGTAATGTTTCAGTTGCATTAAAGGACTGCTCTGTTACTCCTTTGTTGATATTTTAAACACAATAGCGGCGATATATATATTAACCAAGCAGCGCCGAATGATGTCAGGGAAAGTATACAAAGATCCTTATTGATCATTAGATATCAATTTTGCTCTTATTAAATTGTGCACTTTTGTTCGTTCGTCCCTGACATATCATACCATCAATTACTTCTTGATACATAAAGTTAAAATGTCGGGTCAACTAACTTAATAACTAACTTAATAATAGTTCAAACTGCAATTTGTTGATTTCAATTACAAAAAGAAATGTTGTTGTTTTTTGTCTAGAACTTAAATTTGACACTCACATTGGGATTTTATAATGGCTTAATGGACACGTTTTTAATAATATATGTATACTGTAAGGTTTGAGGAATAAATTGTCGTTTTTACTTTTCATTCATGATTTGTTTATTAAAGAAGAAAAGAAAACTTCGCTTTTCAATGTCGCTCCTACATTCTTTCAGATATGTTAATATATTTTCTATCCTTGAAGATCGTTCAGCACGACATAATTATTGTGTTTTTGGTATTTCTAGTGCCTTCTTTATGACATTTTTCTGTGCGGTTTCAGTATTCCTACTTAATTACTGTTTTACTGTAAGGATATGTTGTCTGCTTTTAAAATATTTCTTTTGGCGGCTTGTCAGTGATATGCAGGTCTATTAACCTTAATCATCTTTTAAAATTCAATTTTATCAAGTTTTACCGCCGTATAAACACAAGTACGGACGTTTCTTAATTTGAAAAATCCACAGATTCATGTTAATGTCTCGCGAACACTCACAGATGAAAAACCTTTATACGTATGTATTGGTGTTCAATACAGCTTTTAATGACTAATCTTAGCAATATTTAAATGTATTTTTGTTAATTTTATGTAATACTATATAATATAAATTGGTCTGGATAAGAAGCAATTTTAAAGTCCATTGAACTAAACATAGACTAAGAGCAAGCCGTGTCAGAAAAAAAAGCGAACACTCTCTTCACTTTGATTGTGTTGAATGACTACTCAAACCAATTTTTAATTAAAAAAACATTGACAGTAGGTTACAACTTCATAAATGTTCATTTAAAGGTAAGGCTGAAGAATGAGTTCCATACTCGTTGCAGCAATTGATTTCGGAACGACATATTCCGGATGGGCCTTTTCTTTCAAGGGTGACTTTCATAATAATCCAACAAAAGTTTGCGCCAGAAATTGGATCGGCAATCAACTCATCTCGGCTAAAGGTATATTTCATCATTTACAGTTTATTTTTTTATAGATTAAAGGCATTAGTGAAAACTTATTAGTGATGCACAGAGTTGCCATTCTTCATTAATATGAGAAAAGCTCAATGAATAATAATAAAATATTTGAGTTTTTGAAATGGTTTTATCTTAAAAATTGCCATAAGTTTTGTTAACTATGCAGTACTTAAATAATGTAAAAGAATAATGATGTTGTGTCCGTGTATGATTTCGGTATACATGTTTAATTTTATAAGTCCGTTATGTTAAATTTACTTCTGCAAGTAACGTGAAACTATTTCAAAAAAGAAAAAGAATGAAAGCAAAATATAATTGATCACACTGTTATGCCTTTATTTTTATTAGTCCGTTATGTTAACTTTACTTCTGTAAGTAACATTGTCTTTTGTTAGCCTAATAAGTCTAATAAAAATGTGCTAGTAGCAGCTAACAAAACAGAATCGGGTGCATGTTAACTATTTTATTTCATTTCACCAATTTATACATTTCTAGCACCAACATGTGTTCTGATTGAACCGGATGGGAAAACGTTGGATTCTTTCGGATACAAGGCGGAGAACAAGTATGCGGATCTTTCGGAAGAAAGGGCTCACGAACCATGGTACTACTTCTGGAGATTTAAAATGATGCTTTATGATAAGATGGTAATCTTTATAATATTTCCTTTGGTACTGCATACATAGGTTATTTACATTAATATGTTTGCTAGAATTTGCATGCAATGTGATGTCGAATTTTTGGTTGTTTTGTTGGGTTTTAATTCTTACCGACACCGTAATGTTTACGTGGAAACTTTCCAGCTTTACATTATTGAGGAACTAGTCGGCACGTGAGTAGAACCTCCGGTCCTCCGAACGCTATATGGATAGCTTCCAAACGGTCCAAGGTCTCTCATTCGAACTTTCTGTGATATCTTATAACTTATAACTTGGATCTTAGAATTTAGGTCTTAGTTCTTAAAACTAGAGATCCCATAAAGACAGGAAAACGCCATATTGACTGCAAGATAGACATGAAGATGTATGTGAGGTAAACTTCTAATTATATTTCTTTAATTATATATTTTAAGAATTGCAGAGATATAGCTATTATGTTAACTTATTAGGTTATTATATATGTATAACTTAAAAGGCGTGGTGAAAAACATTCCAATTCAATAGGAGGCAAAAGTAGCATTTTAAGCCCATTTTAGCACAAATTAGAGACTGACTACCGGTTGCAATGTCTAGAGATTCTGTAATGAGACTGATGCCACAAATTGATCCCAAAGGAATTAAACGCAAAGCCACCAATCATTTCGGCGAAGATATGTCTCGAAAGGTCCTTACTTTGTGTCGCATGTAAATTGTTACGACAAGTTAAAGCCATAAGGATTCTGCATCCACGGAGCTATCGACGTATACAGTCAACGCATTTTATGTCTCTAAGTATCAAACAGCAACAACTCGCCCGCATTGATTGTGTCATACTACCTTGACACATTAAAGGAATTTGGCATTTTGCAGAAATGTATATCCAAGTTCTTAGATCATCATTCTGGTTTAATTTTCAAGTTCAAGTATTATGTTTACTCTGTATGTTCGATGTTTTATCATACCCCCACCACAAAATGTGGGGGTCTATAATGGATACGTTTGTCGCGTCCGTCCGTCCGTCTCCATTATCGTGACCGCTCTATAAATCCTATACCCAAACTTGGCTCAAATGTTCACCTCAACAAGCGGATGTGCAGAACCTATGTTGCCCATGTGTCAGCTCAAGGTCATGGTCACATTTGAAGGTCAAATATCAAACAATCAAATATTAGACAGTATGTCGTGTCCGCTCTGTAAGTCCTACACTAATTGAAAGATTTCTTTCAAACTTGGCTCAAAGTCACCTCAACAAGGGGATTTGCAGAACCCATGTTGCCCATGTGTCAGCTCAAGGTCAAGGTCACATTTGAAGGTCAAATATCAAACAATCAAATATAAGACAGTATGTCGTGTCAGCTCTGTAAGTCCTACGCGTATTGAAAGATTTCTTTTAAACTTGGCTCAAACGTTAACCTCAACAAGGGGATGTGCAGAACCTATGTTGCCAATGTGTCAGCTCAAGGTCATGGTCACATTTGAAGGTTAAATATCAAACAATCAAATATTAGACAGTATGTCGTGTCCGCTCTGTAAGTCCTACACTAATTGAAAGATTTCTTTCAAACTTGGCTCAAATGTTCACCTCAACAAGGGGATGTGCAGAACCCATGTTGCCCATGTGTCAGCTCAAGGTCAAGGTCACATTTGAAGGTCAAATATCAAACAATCAAATATAAGACAGTATGTCGTGTCAGCTCTGTAAGTCCTACGCGTATTGAAAGATTTCTTTTTAACTTGGCTCAAATGTTCACCTCAACAAGGGTGTGTGCAGAACCCATGTTGCCTATGTGTCAGCTCAAGGTCAAGGTCACAATTGATTGTTAAATATCAAACAATTAAAAATTAGACAGTATGTCGTGTCTGCTCTGTAAGTCCTACACTAATTGAAAGATTTTCTTCAATCTTGGCTCAAATGTTCACCTCCACAAAGGGGATGTGCAGAACCCATGTTGCCCTTTTGCCGGCTAAAGGTCAAGGTCACACTTGAAGTCAAAAATTGACTTAGAAATATTCTAAAATTTTAACATTATTTGAATATTTCTGAAACTAGAAAAAGATATTTGCTTGAAACTTAAAATATATATGAAGTGTCACAATTAAGATATGCAGGTCAAAATTCATATCTCTGTATTGCATTTTGATAAAGATATGCCCCTTTTTAAGTTTTCAAATTTACATACAATCAAATTTAGACAATATGTCGTGTCCGCTCTATAAATCCTGTACTAATAGAAGAATTTTCTTCAAACTTTACTCAAATGTTTACCTCAACAAGGTTATGTGCAGAACCCATGTTATCTTTGTGCCGGCTTAAGGTCAAGGTCACACCTGAAGGTCAAAATTGACTTAGAAAATGTTCTTAAATTTTAACATGTACTTGAATATTTCAGAAACTAGCTCAGGTATTTGCTTGAAACTTAAAATATATATGAGGTGTCGCAAGTGAGATATGCAGGTCAAGTTTCATAACTCTGTTTGCATTTTGACAAAGTTATGCCTCTTTTTAAGTTTTTAGATTTGCATACAATATTGTGTCCGCTCTATAAATTCTATACTAATGGAAGGATTTTCTTCAAACTTTACTCAAATGTTCAACCCAAATGGGCTAGTGCAGAACCCATCTTACCCTTGTGCCAGCTTAAGGTCAAGGCCACACTTGAAGGTCAAAAATTGTTCTGAAATTTTAACATGTACTTTAATATTTCTAAAACTAGAACAGATAATCATTTGAAACTTATACGAAGTGTCGCAAGTAAGATATGCTGGTCAAGTTTCATAACTAAAAAAAGTGGGGGTGGGGATAACTTTGTATTGTATTTTGTCAAAGTTAAGTACATTTTTATATCTTTAAATTTATTTACTATAATACTTCTTAAATCAGAACAGATATTTACTTGAAACTTAAATTTTATATGAATGGTTACAAGTACGCTCAGATGACGAAAATTATCCAATTCCATTGAATTATGCCAGAAGTTATGCCCCTTTTAGGCTTAGAAAATGTTCTGTCAAGGACATTGGTGGGGTATGAATTGCATTCAGCGATAGTTCTAGTTTCATCTGAACCATGCTTACAAGAACATTCATCGTACACTTAGCAGCCTTGGTTTAAAGATTCTTCAATAAAAGAGAAAATTGCTAAAAATACACTACATATTTAAAATATTCATTTTGATAAGATTTTTAAGAGTTTGAAATTATTTTTTTACAGGTTTACAAACTGTGTATGATTGTTATTGTGGTTTTTAAAAATATGATATGATAATACAATTTTCTTTTTTTTTCAATGTACAAAGTTTAAGATTTGCCTTTTCAGAATTTGTTCTATATTTTTAAGGTTTTGAAAAGTTTTTTCGAAATGAAGATAAGTGAAGTATCGTGGGAAGACAACCATTACAAAGTACTAGGTTGCTCTGTATTACCAATCTTATTTCTTAAGAATAATTCTTAGCTTATCATCAGTGAAAAGTATACCCGGTCATGACGTATTGTGAGCTGCATTTTCCATTCAATAATATGCATCATTTGATTATAATAATTAAAACATAGGCTTATGTCACATTACCATTTTGCTCATATTCACAGATAGCCATCCTAGTGGTAAGAACTTCCTTTTAACTTTAGGCTTTTACCATATATTTTATTGAACTCACCATTTCTTGAGAATTACAATATTTTAGTTTGAATACACACGTACCAATTCTTGACTACTTTAACTACAAGAAAACAAGACATGGAGACATCTCATTAATTTTCTTAAATATAAATTATGCACATGTCTTCTGCAAAAATCAGTTTCTGACTCGTTCAAACCGTAATACGCTTATGCGACATTTTCCGATATGTTTTGACAGTCCCGATGACTTCGAGTAAGAATATATGGTCTTGGCCTAAAGATGACATGGATCTAAAATATCATTTATTTATTACATTTACCAAACTTGAGTATTTCTTGAACTATTCGGTCATATATTCACACTAACTTATCATATATTGTATTGGATTTTACCATAACTTCCTGAGCTTTTTGTCTCATTGTATCTCTGAGATCATACAAACTTCTCTTTTTCTACGAATACTAGTAGTTGATGCAAATCTAAGATATCATTGATCTTTACCATAAATATTATTGCAACAGAGTTGAAGTATTAACTGTTTCTGGAATGTGCACGGGGGAACGCCATTGTCAAGTTCTTGTTGAGATTGTGATATTCTTTTTTGTGATAAATTAGATAAGTGTCTTAAATCATGTTTTGCAGTTTATTGTAACTTGAATAAAGATTAATGTATGTGAACGGGGTTATGTTTCCTTCTTTTAGCTATTTTAAAACCGATATTTTAAGTTCTAATAAATAAGCTTTAATAACTAAGTTCTAATGTCTAAGTTTTAATGTCTAAGTTCTAATGTCTAAGTTCTAATGTCTTAGTTCTAATGTCTAAGTTCTAATGTCTAAGTTCTAAAAACTAAGTTCTAATGTCTAAGTTCTAATGTTCTTGTTTTAATAACTAAGTTCTTATAACTAAGTTTTAATGTCTTAGTTCTAATATCTAAGTTCTAAGATAGTTGAACGACGTTTAGGCCACTTTGTAGGTCTTTCACTGCCAAGGGCCCCTTTTGGACCACCTGCTAGAAACCCTTTATTTCGATAAATCGAGACAAGCTCTCCACTCTATTTTGTCTACACATACCTATTGGCCCGTGCATTTAAGAACACGTCCTTACATGTCTGAAAGGCAGGCGGAAGTTCTAATGTATCGCGTGAAAATCAGTTGATTTGGTTCTTCTGATCAAAAGACCGTAACACACATAAAAAACAATAAATAAACGTACTTAGTAACTAAAATGCTTTTGCATTCGGTGATTTCCTTTATCACTGCATTTTAAGGGACCATGCAACTATAGCCACAATAATGGCATGCGGTTTTTATAAAATCGCTATCATGGATTTTTACATTATTTTATTTTGTGCACGCTTTGCATTTAGTATTGTAGCTAGTTATGCAACAATTGCTCGATAAGCCATCATTAGGTACCCTGTTAATGACACGTTCATTTGCTTCCTTTGTAAAATTATATTGTGACAATTCAGTATTGCGATTCCTTGTAAATATACTGATGGCCCCAATTTGTAGCCAAGAGCATATACACCATTAATTATTTGTGCAGAATTATGCCACTTTGTCACCTTAGGAAATTGTAGCAAATGGTTATTCATTTCATTACTATATAAGAATGATCATTGTCTTTTAATATGCTTATTTATCAATGCAACCCCAATCAGTATCAAAGAGCTGATACTTTAATCAAATATTAATACAGAAGTGCACTTCGTTAAAATTAAGGCAATGGCTATATTTTACTTAAGTGGCCACTGTGATCTTGACCTAGTAGAAAAGGAAACACGGAAGGGTTGACCGCTGCTGCAAAGTGCACATACGTGTAATTTTAAATGAAGAATAGACACGCAATTTGATCAGGCCATTTATTGAAGCTCTAACTACACCAGACGTTCTTCATAAACATTTATCTTGAAACATTTTTTTCAAGATTCCTGTCATCATTTAACACAAAGAATATAATTTGGACATACATGTATAGGTTAAAGTGTCTGATATAACATAAGTCTTATGTTAAAATACTGATAAAGTTAATAATTTAATCAGTATTAAATATGATAATTACTTAATAAATAGTATAATTTATAATTGATAATAACTACTCAAAGTTTGCAATGGATCACTTTTTCTACAGTGCGTTACTTATGTGTATTTGTAATAAATGTGAAAATTGATTTAAAGGAATTAAATATAATTAGTAAGGAATTGTTTTTTATGAAAATAATGACAATGAAGTGTTCCTTGACATGTGTCTGTTGCTGCAGAAGTGAACATTTTGGAGATCACATAGTAGAATAAAAAAATCTTGAAAAAAATCAGGAAATGGTTTGCGTAGGGTGTTTAATGCAGAGTATGATGTCTGCGGGCATTATTTACGGCCTGACATCGCCACCGCATGCTGCTGATGAGCATGCGGACCTTGGGATGAGGAATCTGGGCCCATTCCTCTATGATTGCATGTCTTAGCTTCTGAACTGTTGTTGGTTGGACGTGGCGTGAAAAATGGCTTTCTGCAGCATATCCCAAGCATGCACAGTTGGATTTAAATCCGAGGACCTCGCTGGCCAATCCATGCGGACTAAAGTTGCCTCCTCAAGATATCGGTTTGTGATGTGAGCTCTGTGTGTACGTGCGTTGTAATCCATAAGAATGAAATAAGGGCAGACTGCGCCAACGTACGTGCGTACATGGACATCTAAGATTTCATTGACGTACCTTACCGTCAGTATACCGTTTTCAATGATGTGTAGGTTCCTTTTCCCCTGAGCGCGTATTCCCGCCCACACCATGAATGACCCTCGCCAAAATGGTCGTGTTCTGCAACGCATGCTGGAGCTAAGCGTTAATTTGGACTTCTCCAAACCGTAGCCAGTCTGTCCGTGAAGTCCACACAAAACCTTGAGGGCTTTGGTCCAATCATTAACTGTCCATGTGACGTGAGTCTGTGCCCATTGCAAACGCTCTTGAATATGGCGTTGTGTCAAAGAAATGCAAATACATATGTAGCTGTTCTCCGTGATCTCAACCCAGCATCATGCAACCTGTTTCTAACAGTTTGTGTGTTTACACGCATCTGGAAATTGTTACGTTAGGTCGTAGCTTTCGAGAACCGTTGGCGCCTGGCCTGAATGACAATGAAGACGTCCTGGGCTTGAGTCGTTGAACATTCCTGATTTCCGGCGGGGCCCTGTAAGATATTTCCAGTCATTTTGAATATGTTCCACATCCAGGAGACAACGCTCTGGGATACCCCAAGGACATGGGCAACGTGCCTTGCGAACGGCCAGCCTCCAACATTCCAATACCCTGTTCATCTCATCTTCACTAAGACGACGTCTAACCAGTCGATTTGCCATTGTTTGTTACTTTCGAACACAGTTTTATAATAAAAAAAAGATGAGTCTTGTACACGTTTAAGTGAAAGCACATGGCCATAAACACTAAATTTCCATGGGTATGCTTTTCCACGTGCTTATCGCGCAAGGTGTACATGACAAATCGATAGCTTAAGTGCACGATTATGAGGTCCCTGTACAGGTGTATCGTTTGCGGAAATATGATTTTAATATGAAATAATAGGACTGAAATATGCAATGTCAAAAAGGTGATCATTAGCAAATTTTGTGTTGTATATTAATGCCAAAATAGAACCAAATTACATGTTCATTGTAAGTCTTTGGAAATGCTCCACAATCATCGGTAAAATTTTAAGGTACAATGTCAACGATTTGTTTAATAGCTACCAGAAGTTTCTGTAATTCGACGACAACACTGAACAAAATTCTCGGTTTCGTTACATGAAGCCGTTTAATTAAGTGGTCCATAAAGTTATTGCATATCTTTATGTCTGCTTAATCAACACGATGACCAAAGTTATGCCCACCTTAGATTCCAGGTACAAAAGAAAACATTATAAATATCAGGTCTGCCGTAAGGTATTTCAAAATTCTTTTGGGTTTAGCTTATCACGTAGAGCTCGGCTTGGATCGAATCCATATCAATATTTTTAGTATTCAAAGTGAACGCAAGTTGTTATATTCAAACAGATCATTGAAAACTGAAATCCACCAGTGTAACCTTGTCTACGAAGTAATCCATACCAGGACTCTAAACGCTACACTCTTTCCTACATAGAACTTTTTACCCTGATACGCTCTGTGCCGTTATATCTAAAAATAGTTGAAGCATTGCTAGCGTTGAATTTTCAGTTCCTCTATCGCACCAAAAGAACCAAACAGCAATTCCTATTTTGTTTAATGTGTCTGGGTAGTATGACGCTGTAGTATCACTGCGGGCGAGCTGTTGCTGTGATACTTCAAGCCATAAAATGAGTCGACTGTACAGATAATCAACATGGCTTTAACTTGTCGTTATCATTTACATGCCTCACAAAGTTAAATCAGTTCTAGTCTTGTTAATTGCGCCCCTCTCAGAATGACAGCTAAATCTGTGATTACAAAACCTGTAACTGGTGTAACTTTCAATCCCCATGCCAATTTAGAGACCAATTTCGTCGTCCAGAACAGGGATGAGGATTCTGCGATAGGAAAATCAATCAAATTATTTTAATACACATAAGAAAACCGACATTTTTTAATTATTTTAAAACTTACAGATACACATTTTTAAATGCTGTTCTAAATTTGATAATTGGGGAATTACACAAATAAAGGCAACATATATCAGTTTCGGCGCTTTTTCCCTCATCGTAGATTTGTTTGGTAGCCACGTTCGGCTTTAATAGCTAGAACTGACTAATATTGCCAGTTATGGAGTTTGTCATGGTCTTTTGAAGAAAGATTGGACGACCTTTGCCTCCTATTGAAATTGGTAGCTTTTTTACCCGGCCCTTGTATATAAGATATAATCACTTAATCTTTTAACGCATTAGTACGGAAGCCCATTGAGGCCGTTTTGAGATAGAAGTTAAAACTTAGATGTTAGATCTTAGAACTTAGACCTTAGAACTTAGGTCTTAGCTCTTAAAACTGAGAGGTTCCGTATAGGCGAGAAAACGCCATATTTACTGCTAGATAGACAAGAAGATGTAAGTAAGATAAACTTTTTATTATAATTCTTTAGTTCTATTTTTTATTCAAAGAATTGCAGAGAAATAGCTAGAACGTTAAAAGATTAAATGATATATTATGAATAAAAAAAAATTCAATAGGAGACAAAAGTCGAACAAGCTATCTACAGCAAGCAGGGACAATTAACTCTATAAGTAACTATGTTAGTCAGTTCTAGCTATTCTAGCCGAACCTGGCTACCAAAAAAAATCTTCGATGGCGGACACCAGCTTTGAAACTGATATATCTGTTGCCTGTTTTTATATGACTCCCCAATTAACAAATTTGAAACAGTATTTAAATTGTGTATCTAATAGTTTTATAATAAGTAAAAAATGTCGGTTTCTAATGTGTATTAAAATAATTTGATTATTTTTTCCTATTGCAGAATCTTCTTTATTCCTTTTCCGGACGACAAAAAATGTTTCTACATGGGTATGGATGTTTGGAATTGGCTGTTATAACACCAGTATCTTAGTCTTGTGATCATGGATTTAACTATCATTCTCAGAGGGGCGCATTTAACAAGCCTTGAACTGATTAAGAATTACTTATCCATAGTTTATTTTACAATAATATTAAACTAATACTGAAAGCAAGCAAAAAATTATCCAACGCAAAACACGTACACCTAAGGACGATGGAAGGGACCCCATTATTGTAGTAATCCAGAGGAGTACCAAGTATGTAGGTATGGATCGATGTAGCACAAACTGCTGACAGACTACCGGTTGCAATGTGTAGAGATTCTGTGATGAGGCTATTGCCTCAAAGCGATCCAAAAGGAACTAATAACCGCAAAGCCACCGATCATATCGGCGAAGATATATCTCAAAAGGTCTTTACTTTGTGTGGCATGTAAATGGTTACGATAAGTTAAAGCTGTGTGGATTCTGCATCCACGGAGCGATCGACGGGTACAGTCGACACATTTTATGTCTCGAAGTAACAAACAGTAACAACTCGTCCGAATTGACAGCGTCATATTGCCTTGACACATTAAACTAATTAGGCATTTTACAGAACTGTTTATCCAAGTTCAAAGTTCTTAGTTCATCGTTCTGGTTTAATTTCAAGTTCATGTGCATATATATTTTTAATATAACTGACGGATTAAGAAACGCTATATTTTTTAAACTATTAACAAAACGTTTAAAAAATAAGTATTTTGTTCATTCGATTTTTTTCTATGAATATTTGATGTAGACAGATATCATTGATCTTTACCAAAAAATATAATTGTGACAGAGCTGAAGTATTAATGGTTTCTGAAGTTTGCACGCTATTGACATGTTCTTGTCGAGACTGTGATATTCTTTTTTTCTGATAAATGAGATAAGTGCCTTGTTTCATGTTTTGTAGTTTACTGTTACTTGAATTAAGTTTTATGTATGATTACTGTTACTTGAATAAAGTTTTATGTATGATAACTGAGTTATGCTTCCTTCTTTTATCTCTTTCAAAACATTTTTTTTTAAATTTTATAACTAAGTTCTAATAACTAAGTTCTAATGTCTAAGTTCTAATGTCTAAGTTCTAATGTCTAAGTTCTAATGTCTAAGTTCTAAGAACTAATTTCTAATGTCTAAGTTCTAATGTCTAAGAACTAATTTCTAATGTCTAAGTTCGAAGATAGTTGGACCATGTTTAGGCCACTTTGTATGTCCTTCACTGCCACGGTCCCCTCTTGGAACACCTATTTGAAGCCCTATATTTCGATTGATCGAGACAGGGTCTCAGCTTTGTTATACTCCGATTTTGTCTGTACCGCATTGTTATACCTGTTGGCCCGTGCATTAAAAAACGTCATAACTAGTCTGAAAGGCATGCGCAAGTGCAGATGTATCGTGTGCAATGGTTCTTCTGATGCTGACACTTCTTTGAACAAAAGGCCGACACACACATACACACGCACGCACGCACGCACAAAACAATCAATAAACGTACTGCATATAAACCAAAAATACGTTTGCAAACTGTTTTGCCTAGCACTGCAATTTAAGGCAACATGCAACTATAGCTTCAATAATTGAATGAGGTTTTTATTAAATCGCTATGGATTCTTCAATTATTTTTAACACGCTTTATATCTAGTATTATAGCTTAGCCTACTTATACAACAATTGCTTGTTAAGCCATCATTCGGTACCCTGCCAATTTGAATACCATAAACTTAGATTATATTGTTTCTATTTAGTAATAAAATGTCCTTGTGAATATACTGCAGGCCCATTTGAAGCAAAGAACAAGTCACGCCATCAATCATTTGTGCAGAATAATGCACTTTTGTCGCCTTAGGAAATTGTAGCAAATGGCATTTTATTTTAATACTTTTAATATATATATATATATATATATATATATATATATATATATATATATATATATATATATATATATATATATATATATATATATATATATATATATATATATATATATATATATATATATATATATCATGGTAACCCAAATCAGTATTAAAACACTGATAATGTCATCAAATATTAATACAGAAGTGCACTTCGTTACAATTAAGGCAATGGTTATCTAATACAATAATAATACAAAGAGAACATAAATGAAATTTTAAATGTAGAATAGACACACAATTTGGTCGGACCATTTATTGAAGCTCTGACTACATTAACCGTTCCACATAAACAGTAATCTTGAAACAGTTCAATAGGTTTTTCAAAAGATCCAGGCATCATTAACCCAAAAGGATAATATTGGGGGTCTAAAATCACATAAATCTATGTTAGAATATAATATATAATCAATGATATAATTAATATAATATATAATCAATGATATAATTTCTTATTAATAATTATGAATGCCAACACGAAACCCAATTACATGTTCATTGTAAGTCATTGTAAATGCTCCACAATCATCTGTAAAAAATCAAGGTGCAATGTTAATGATTCGTTTAATGGCTTCAAAGGCTTTCTGTTATTCGACGACAACACTCGAACAAGTTTCTCGGTTTCCTTTCAATGAGGACCTGTAAGTGATCCACAAAGTTCTGGCACATCTGTATGTCTTCTTGTTCAACACGATGACCAAAGTTGATTCCAGAGATTCCAGGTACAAAATACATTGTATCAGGTCTTCCGAAAGGTATTTCAAAAACTTCTTTGGGTTTATCTTACATGTATAGTTCTGCTTGGATCTAATCCATTCTAATCCAAACTTGTCAACCATGTTACGCTTTCTGTGCCGTTATATTTGAGAATTTTCAGTTCCTCTAATGTGTCTGGGTAGTATGACGTTTTCACTGCCGGCGAGTTGTTGATACTGTTTGAGCCATAAAATGAGTCGACTGTACAGATCGCTCCGAGGATGCAAAATCAACTGACTTTAACTTGTCGTAACCATTTACATGCCACAACAAGTTGATCGGTTCTAGTCTTGTTTAATGCGCCCATTGGGAATGGCAGCTAAATATGTGATTACAACACTTGTTACTGGTGTAATAACAAACAACCAAACTCCAAACCTAGATACTTATTTAGAAACCATTTCCATCCTCCGGAAAAGGGATGAAAAAGAATCTGAAATAGGATAAATAATCAAATTATTTTAATACACATTAGAAAAGCGACATTTTTTAATTATCATAAAACTAACAGATACACAATTTTAAATACTGTTTTAGATTTGATAATTGATAATTACATAAATATAGGCAACAGGTTCATCGCTTGTGCCTTCATCGTAGATTTTTTTGGTAGCCTGGTTCGGAAAAAATAGCTATAACTGGCTAAAATATCCACTTATGGAGTTTGTACCAGCCTGTTGAAGATAGCTTCGTCGACCTTTGCCTCCCATTGAAATTGGTTGCTTTTACCCGGTTCTTATTTATAATCTATAATCACTTAATCTTTTAACTATCTAGCTATAACTCTGAAATTCTTTAAATTAAAAAATAAAATTAAAGAAATATAATAAAAAGCTTTTATTATATACTTACAAATGAAATATTGAGAAATATTGATGAAATAAAATGCGTATTTTCATTTTCCGTATTTTCACTGTAAAAATTTATTTTTCACTGCAGTGAAACATATTTTCCGTATTTTCACTGGTGTCTTGCCGGACTCCTTTCTTTTAAATTATGTCAGTACGCAAAATTTAAGGGAAAGTCTTTCAAGTTTTATAGCAAAAAAAAGAAAAATGTATATAATAAACAGAAAATTCAAGATTTTTCTATAAATACATGATTTATTTTCATCTTGTGGCATGAAAATTACCATATTTCACTCGTGGCTACCGCCACTCATGAAATATTTATTTTCATACCACTTGATGAAAATAAATCATGTATTTATAGAAAAAACTTGAATATCCTCTATATCTCACTTACATCTTCTTGTCTATGTTGCAGTAAATATTGCGTGTTCCCGCCAATATGTAACCTCTATGTTCTAAGAGCTAAGACCTAAGTTGTAAGATCTATGTTCTAAGATCTAACTTCTAACTTCTATCTCAAAACGGCCTCAATGGGCTTCCGTACATTAGCTATATCTCTGCAATTCTTAAAAATGAAAAAAATAAAATTAAAGAAATATAATAAAAAGTTTATCTCACTTACATCTTCTTGTCTATTTTTCAGTTTTTACGGCGTTTTCCTGCCTTTACGGAACCTCTAATTTCTAAGAGCTAAGACGTAAGTTCTAAGATCTAAGTTCTAAGATCTAACACCTTAGTTCTAACTCAGAACGGCCTCAATAGGCTTCCGTAATTAATGTCTACCTGTTTCTATAAAACGTGTGTGTGTGTGCGCGCGCGTGCGTGCAATGGTGCGTGCGTGCGTGTGTGTGCGCGCGCGTGTATGTGTGTGTGTTTGTGTGAAAATATAGGAACATTTCAGGGATATCATGTAACCATTGAAATGATTTTCCCATATCTGGCCAGTGATTAGTAAAAATTATCAAGAGATTACACAAAATACCTGACACACAAAATCCTTAATTAAAAACTTTTCCTGTAGTTTCGTGTCACAACTATGATACATTAGGTTTTACATCCAAACATAATTATATACATAGGAAATAACAATTCTTACATTTCGTGATATATATATTAATGTAACATGAACTAACAATAATAAATTCATACGTTATACATTATGTTAAAATTTGCCTATATAATCAGTTTAATGAAAACAAACGCTTTTCTTTAGCTTTCGATATTTAGTCTTTTCCTGAAAATATTGACATTTATTGGAATTTTATATTAAGCAATCATTAACAGACCTTCCTATGTTCGATTTCTAAATAATTGAAATAATTTTAAAGTATTATCTAAAATGCAATATTGCAAAATCAATCAACGTAATGTTAAGATATAAAATATATCTCTTTTGATTTATTTTTAATTCAACAACAGTTAGAATGCAGCTTGGTATAGAATTTTCATGGAAATGGCAGATTCTTTTTAAGACATTCAGCCGTTTCGATTATAAAAACACATATTTATTATCTAGAAAATTCAAAGGCACGTCATGCTTGAAGATGAAACAGGAAAAATGTTACCTGCAAAATCAGTGTTCTCACTTGCAATTGAGTTTCTGAAGAAAGATCTTCTAAAAGAGTGTCACAAACAACTTGCAGATGACTTATCAGAAGATGATATTAAATGGGTTCTAACAGTGCCTGCAATATGGAATGATGGAGCAAAACAGTTTATGAGGGAAGCAGCAGAACAAGTCAGTAAATAGTTTCATTTTTAAAAGCATATTGTCATTTCAAATAGTTTGATCCGGATGTCAGTTTAGTGACATGGGTCTAATTTATTAAAGAATTAATACTTTTTTTAAAAAAATGTTTATATATATCAAACATGATGAACAAGATTTATTCAATATTTATTCAAGCTTTATTCAATAATAATTTTATAAAATGTCAAGTATGGTAAACAACATTGAAAACTATCTTACTAAATAACATTGGAAACTATGTTACAGGCTGGTATTCCAAGGTCACAGTTAAAGATTGCACTTGAACCGGAAGCAGCCTCTCTTTACTGTCGATATTTGCCCGTTCAGAAAGGCCATGAAGAAAATTTCTTAGCTTCATTTGAACCGGGAACGAAGTATATTGTCTTAGATGCTGGAGGTAGATCTTTCAAATAATTTTGTTACCCTGCTGTCATCGCGACTGGTCCAAGTTTAGAGACAAGTGCTCAATTCTATTTTAAACATTTTGGGAATTTTTTTTTATATAAAAATAAGTTTAATATGTTTAATATTTTTATGAAATGTTCATTGCGTCGATATGCTATTGATGCACTTAAACCACGTTCATTATATTGCCATCATAAGAAAATCATGTTCATGTAAGCTATGTACAATGACGTCTTTACACGATATGCCGATGATAAGGAATAAGCATAAGTTTTATACTAAATTTCTTGAACGAGTTGAATATAATCAAGGCTCTGACGAAAAGTAAATTGTTAAATTCAACACATTCAATAAGTTTAGTATTGACACTTCACAAGTATTTGTTATAGAGAAGAGAAAACTTTATTTATGATTCAAAAATAATTATAACTCTTCAGCAACGGCAAGGACACAGGTTTATGAATTGTATAATACGTTCAAAGAAGAATAAATTTTTCCAATCAAATAACATTTCTTTAGAACCAGTCTAGGCTCTTGTTCACTCTAAAATATGTATTCAATGGATTTCCCGTGTAAACTGACCAGCTTAAGTTCAATACTAGTCACCAAAAAAACGTTCTTAAAAGTTATCATAGAACTTGAAACCATCAAGAAAATTGATTAAACTTGGTATGATTCAGAGATAATACAGTACAGTTCTGTTTTGATATCCCTATATTCACCACCATAGTCAAAAGCTATCGAAAGACGATTGCTTGTAGGGAGAGAACATTTATACATGTTTACACCCATCATAATGCCTGAACCCGCACTGTACGAGGCTAGGTTGTTTTTGACAAAAACATTATTGTTTTAATTTGAAAAAAAAAACTTCCAAAATACTTGTATGAAACAAATATATTAGTAAATTGCCTTTAAAAAAAGAATGCCGCGTGCACGAAATCATTGCTAAACAGGCAAAACCCTTCTTAAAATAGCAGAATAATATATTGGTCATGAACATTTTATTCTATTTACTTATACTTCGTATGCATGTGTGTTCAAACAGAAAGATTCCTAGTTACCACTCTTTCGAGAATCGCTCATCAAATTATGGGACCAATATATAATATTTTACAAAAATAGTCATGTAGGTGGCATGTGTGTGTTTTTATTTATCTCGTGGCCAGGAGGTACTATGTCGTGGCCACGAGTTACTAAGTCGTGGCCACGAGATAACTATACGTGGCCACGAGTTACTAAGTCGTGGCCACGTGATATTATGTCGTGGCCACGAGATAGCTAAGTCGTGGCCAAGAGTTACTATGTCTTGGCCACGAGTTACTTAGTCGTGGCCACGAGTTACTAAGTCGTGGCAACGAGATTTTATGTCGTGGCCGCGAGATAGCTAAGTCGTGGCCACGAGATACTATGTCGTGGTCACTAGCTACTAAGTCGTGACCACAAGATAGCTAAGTCGAGGCCACGAGATACTATGTCTGGGCCACGAGTTACTAAGTCGTTGCCACGAGATAGCTAAGTCGTGGCCACGAGATAATTAACCAGTCAGAATACATTATATATATTATAAATATTTTAAACTATTACTTTGACATGCAACATTAATCTTTGAAAGTACTTAAGATACTTGTCTTTAAGATCATATCAGAAAGTTACCTTCCAAGGCCAATTAGACATTAATTTTGACTATAGCTCTTTGTTGGGCAAGTTTGTGATCGAATTGTTCAGTTTGTACGCACCTCGGCATGTTTACCTTGTTTATACGATAACATGAGAAGGAATTAGTCCTGGTTTATTTTATTTGAAAGGGACATTGCCCATGGACAGTAACTAGCATATAAGGTAAAATCCTTGTCTGATGAATAACTTAGAAAAGATAAGCCGTGGTTAATGTAACCCAGAAAGATCATTGCACCTGATAGGTAGATGACATCTAATAATTTCGAGGTCATTTGGTCAAAACTCAGGGTCACAGTGACTCTAAATGTAAAATTATTGACAAGTCAATAAGTTGTATATATGACACTTTTACAAGCTGGTGAAGAAGGGGCATCTTGTACTATAGCATATGTCTAGTTTATTAGGGAAATTCACATAAATGGTGTAATCTGATTGGTTATTTATCTCGTGGCCACGACTAAGCTATCTCGTAGCCACGACTTAGTAACTCGTGGCCACGACATAGTATCTCGTGGCCACGACTTAGCTATCTCGTGACACCGACTTAGCTATCTCATGGCCACGACTTAGTAACTCGTGGCCACGACATAGTATCCCGTATCCACGACTTAGCTATCTCGTGGCCATGACTTAGTAACTTGTGGCCACGACATTGTAACTTGTGGCCACGACTTAGCTATCTCTTGGTCACAACTTAGTAACTCGTGGCTACGACATAGTATCTCGTGGCCACGACTTAGCGATCACGTGGCCACGACTTAGTAACTCGTGGCCATGACTTAGTATCTCGTGGCCACAATTAAGCTATCTTGTAGCCTAGACTTTGTAACTCGTGGCCATTACATAGTATCTCGTGGCAACGAGATAAATAAAAACACACACATGTCACCTTTGTGCCACCGTAAGTGTCTGATAAACTTGCGGTGACTAATAAAACTAAGTTTTAAGACAGTGCATGTTATCAACAGAAATCAATGAATTGACATGATGAAAAGCCATTGCTATATATTTGATAAAATGTGCAATTAATATGACACAAAAACAATACTAATACGTGGAAATAAATGAATAAAAAGAACAACAAACTTCTGTGCTACATTTGAACTTCAATGTAACATATTGATATGTAATCCCACAATTATAAATGGAAACTGAACAAGTCCAACTAAGAAACTTAGAGGATTATTGAATATTACGCTATGGAGAATAGTGCAATGTACTTTTATAAATATTTATGAATTACATGTAAAATCCAGGAAGTTTTTTTTTTCTTTTTTCATCGTCTGTTGCGAAGTAACCACATTTAGTCTGTTTTTAAGGAACTAAAATAGAAATTAAAGAGAGATATATGAATAACAGAAAAAGCAAGTTAGACTGTTTTGTGAATTCATTCATAAAATTTTGGGATAGAAACTCAAAATCATTAAGCCATCTATATGCCCAGAAAAATGCAAATCATGATGCTTCAAACAAACATTTCTTAAAAAATGGTCTCGATTTACGAGTTATGTCATATTACTTAATACTTGAATAGGTTTATTGATATATTACTAAACAATCACTTATATTTGTTCTTGTTTGATTTTCGCAAATACAATATAAATTTACACTGGAATAAACAGAAAAAAGAGCTTTTTACAATGATTTTTCCATTTTTCCTAGGTTACCGCTATGCCTTTTTGCAATATTCAAATGCTATACTAAATCTACCTAGATAAAGCATAAATTTTGCCTTGTATTTATATCGGTCACCATCTATTTCAATGTCATTTCAGCATGGCTTATTACTAGTTATTACCAAAATCTTTTATCTCGATTTCTATTTAAAGCAATAAAATGATATCTCAAAACTTATTTTTATGTTATTCATTTTAAAGGAGGTACTATTGATATCACGGTTCATCAAGTCATAGTAGATGGTAAACTCCGAGAGTTACACAAAGCTAGTGGGGGGGCCTGGGGAGGAACTATGGTAGACAAAGCTTACGAACGATTCCTTTCAGATATAGCAGGTATCTACGATTTTCATTAAGTTTTATACAAAATATTTTAAGCATATTTCTATACTGTATAAGGTACTGAATCCCTCACAACAGAATGCAAAACATTCATAAAAACGTCTCCATCTACTTATAATAAAAATGAGGCAAATTTGCCAAAAAAAAATGATGCTTTGATGCAGATGCTACGGTTCGCATTGCTCGAAAGCACTTACAAAAGATTTCAATTCATATATAATGAAATTACCTGTGTACGTGAACAGTGTGTTTGATAGGTTGATATCACCAGCTGGTAAAATCTGCTAAATTTTCACAATCTTTAATTTGAAAATTAAACAGTTGTCTACGCTTAAAGCGATTATATTTCTAATATTTAATCAATTTATATAGGGCCAGAGGCATTTCAGCAGTTTAAGAAAGAGCATATAGATGACTATATTGATCTGTTCCGAACGTTTGAAGTCAAGAAACGGGAAACGTCACCAGGTCATTTAGGCAAAGTGACATTTCGCATACCGCCGACTTTTGTTAAAACTATCAAAGGTGCTACTGGATTGTCGATAAAGGACAAAATCATGTCATCACCTTTCAATGGACAGGTTACATACGTAAGCGGTAAACTAAGAGTTGATGGTCAAGTTGCTCAGTCATTTTTCAAACAATCAGTAGATAGTATTGTACAGCATTTAGAGTCGTTATTGGGAGAAAGGCTGAATAAAGAATGTACAGCTATTGTTATGGTTGGTGGATTTTCGGAGTCAATCATTCTTCAAGATGCTGTCAAATGCGCATTTGGAAGAAGGTACAATGTAATTATACCAGAAGGGGCTGGTTTAGCTGTCTTGAAAGGAGCTGTTATTTTTGGTCATCGGCCAAGCACAATCTCCGAGCGCATATGCAAGTACACATATGGACAGAGCGTTTGCCATGAAACAACTCTTGATTGTAATCATCCCCCGACCAGGATAGAATTGATTGATGGAAAATTACACTGTATTAATATTTTCGTGAAACACATAACTATTGGACAGACAGTAAAATTAGAAGAAGAACAAACGGAAATAATCACAAACCCTACTTATGCTGACCAAACAACTATTGATAGGAAAATATATGCATCAAAATCGCCTGACCCTCGTTTAGTCACTGAACCAGGTTGTACTAAAATAGGCCATTTTGTAATACCTATTCCAGATATTTCACTTGGAACAGACAGACTATTCGGTACAAGGTTTATATTTGGTGACACAGAGATTGCCGTAAAAAGTGAAGATAAACAAACAGGAGAAGTTCAAATTCATTCTATCGACTTTTTGGAATGATATTTGTTCTGTATTCCTTGTCTGGTAAAGTGAAGATTTTTTTAGTTCCGCATATCGTTGTTTTTAATCAATCAAGATAATTATATGTAAAATAGTTCGATCAGTTTTCCATTCACTTGCACAACGACGTGGTTAAGAATGAAAATTATTTACCTTTTAACTTCCTTTAATTCATTGCGTAAACTATGATTATAAGTTTATTTACTTTGTAGAACGCTTTTTTGACCCTGAATTTTAAATGTTGTGGACATTTCAGCGCTGCGAAGTTTTAGGCGGTCAAGACATTGTTGATCCGTAATAATTAATGTTATCGTAATTAGTAAACTTCAATAATTGGATAAGATATCATTACGCCATAAAACATAGAAAACGACTATGTATCATTATTGATGGTACAAATTGATATATGTATTTCAAAGTATGTTTCAAGGATATTTTGATATTTGTTAGCTAATTTTCGACATTGCTTATTTTATAGTTTTTCCTGACATAAAACTTTTTTTTTTTGAGGCCCCAACTGGGTAACCCCGTTTATTCACCCCGTAATAGGTATGAGAGGGTCGGGGTCATCCCCCACATACCTTACATTAATTATACATGCATAACATTGTAATATTTACAAACAAAAGATCATAATAATCCTTAAATTTTATCATATTAACATTATTATTAAAGCATACAAATAGTATATTTTACACATGTATGTAAGTAAACAAAAGAGAACCTAACATAAATATAAAATGTAAGTGTAATTTATTCGATTAATAATCTTACAATTTGCCATCTTTTAATTTCAGTGTCAGTCAAATTGGTATTTTTGTAAATAGTCCAGGCTAATTTAAGGCTATTTTTAAAGCCAATACATGTGGGTAACAATTTTTTTCTCTTAGACAAATATATGTATTTTTATAAATTCTGAAAACAATATATCATATTCGAAGTCCTTATCTTCAGAACCTAAAATAAAAAACTTACAGTTGAAAATATTGTCAAAATTATGTATGTTACTTTGCAAATATTGAAATAGAGACTGAATTTTTTGACATTCCCAAAATAAATGTATAAGTGTTTCTTCTTGACAGTTACAGAAAGTACACATTTTATTATCAACAATTTTCATTTTAAACAGCATTGAGTTTGTTGCTAAAGTTCTGTGAATTATTCTAGTCTGAAACCACTGAATATATGAATCTTTGGTACATTTAAATACATAACTATATATCAGTGGCCAGTTTATATTATTATCTATAAAGTATGTGTTCCATTTTTCCTTACTTGTTGGTACATCTGTATTTTTAACAAAAGTTTCATACAGGTATTTCTTATTGCTATTTGTAATAATAATAGGTTTGATAAAACAGTTTACAATAGGATATTGAACATTTAGCAACTCAGTATTAATGGTAATATTTAGCTTTAGCATGTAAGATTTTATAGCCTGTTTTAAACCATGATATTCTAAAAAATTAACTTGTTTGCCTATACACTGTTCTAAAAGATTCAACTCAATAAAATCACCTTGTTCATTAAGAATATCTTTCACAAATCTTATTCCTTTGTCATAAAAAGATTTAATGTAGATATATCTATGTCCTATAGAAAAGCAATGGTTGTAAAACAGTGGCATATGTAATATTTGTTCGAAGTTATCTATACAAAGTTTATCAACAAAGATCATGTAAGCTTTCAAAACATCAATCCAGAAAGCATTCTTAATCTTATTATTAATTGACATACAATACATTTTTCCAAAATTAAAAACTTTATCAATATTAAACAATGAGTTCACAAACTTATAACATTTACTATCACAATTGCTAACATATCTTTTAAGCCATTTTATTTTTAATGAATGAACATAACTACTAATATCTACTTAATATGTTAAGACCACCTTCTTTGTATGTTTTAATGATTACAGATTGTTTAATTTTTGCCTTACCTTCCCATATGAAATCATAAAATAAATCATTAAGTGTTTTCAAAAAAGCAGTATTAGGTGTAGGTAGGCTTGTAAAACAATGAGTAAATAAAGGAAGCAATATTGACTTAACAACAGTGATTTTTCCTAGTGGAGTTAATACCCTTTTTTTCCAATGACTAATACTATTTTTTACTTTCTGCAGCTTTTCATCAAAATTTAGATCAATCATTTTTTCTAAATTAACATCAAAAGTTAATCCTAATAGTTTAAACTGTGTGTCACCCCATGTTAGTTTCCACCTTGTCTTAATTGATCTAGTACTATATTTAAGAGAGCCTATCCAAATAATCTTAGTTTTGTCAAAATTTATCTTTAAACCTGAAATTTCTGTAAATTTATTTAACAAATTTAAAGCAGTATTAAGTGATTTTTCTGAACCATCCAAAAGTAGTGATGTATCGTCCGCAAACTGAGATATTTTATATTCCTCGCCATCTATATTTATACCTTTAACATCTTTACACAAGTTGCAGTATTATATAAAAACAAAGAAATCCATTTCCTAAACATTGGACCAAAATGAAATAATGAAAGACATTTCTCTATAAATGTAAACGATAAAGTATCAAAAGCTTTTTCAAAATCAATCATCATTAATAAACCTGGTATATTATTATCTTCAGTGTATTTCATTATATCATACAATAATCTAGTATTTTCACCAATGTACCTATTTTTAATAAAACCAGTTTGATCTTTTGACACTAAAATATCTAAAACACTTTTAAGTCTGTTTGCTATACTACCTGAGGCTAATTTATAAACTACATTTAATAAAGTAATCGGTCTCCAGTTTTTTAAAAAAATGTTTAGGTTTATTTTGTTTTGGAATGCATGTAATTGTTCCTAATTTTTGACATCTAGAAAATGAATTAACCTTATATGCATAATTAATAGCTTTCACCACAAAATGTCCAATTCTATTCCAAAAAGTTTTGAAGAAATTTACTGTAAATCCATCACACCCAGGGCTTTTATCATTTTTCATATTTTTTAATGTAAAGGAGACTTCATCATATGAAAGGAGACCTTCAAGCTTGAGTGATTCACTATCAGACAGCATATTAATATCACAATCTCTCAATTCTCTATCAATATTACAATCATTCAAAGTTACATTTTTGTATAAGTTTTCATAATAAGCACTAGTTTCTTTAAGTACATCCTTTTGATCATAAATAAAAGTTCCATCATCAAGTTCCAGAAAAGGTATTGTCTTAGCTGAACAATGTGATTTCTCTAAATTTAAAAAGTAATTAGAAGGTTTTTCTCCAGATTCAATCCATTGTGACCTTGACCTAATCATAGCACCCTTTATTTTATTGTTTCTTAATTCAGTCAATTCGTTTTGTAAATGTAGAAGTTTGTCTTTATTATCATTTGTTAAGTTTTGTTCTAGAAAAATAATTTCTTCAAATAATTTTTTTTCATATGTATTTCTTTCTTTAGCCTTAAAAGAGCTATAAGAAATGGATTTACCTCTAATTTCCATTAAAAGTGTCTCTAAAAAAAGTTCATCATTAATAACAAAGTCTATATCTTTATTGTTTATATCCAAAACATAATCTATATTATATACAGGTAAACAATATTGCAATTTTATTTCATCTATTTTCTTATTAATGATATCAAGGAATTCAATGTCATGTAAAAGAGCATTATTAAATTTCCATAAACCTTTTCCATGATTAACAGGAACAAAACAAAAATCCAAATATATCATTGAATGATCAGATCTATAACTAGCATCAATGTCACATTTACGTACAAACTGATATAAATTTTTTGTTATAAGAAAAAAATCTAATCTACCTTGCTGTATTGGGTTGGTGCGTCTCCATGTATATTTTTTTATATCACCATGTAACTCTCTAAAAGGATCAATAAGTTCTTTATCTTCAATAATACTGAGTAAAAAATTTCTAGCCTTCATATTATTATTCTTTGATTTATAATTATAGTAGTCCAGGTCTGGATTTTGAACAAGATTATAATCTCCACAAATTATTAGAGAGTCATTTTCGTCAGAACAATTTAATATATCAAAAATATTTCTAAAGAAACTAGGACTATCTGTATTTGGTGCATATATATTAACTAATGTAAAATTTATGGAATCCAATGAAATACCTAACATTATAAAACTTCCAGAGTCATCAGTTTTAACAAAATTTATTTTAATATCTAAATCTTTTCTACATAAAATGGCCACACCTTTTGCATTAGATTTACAATGACTAAAATAACATAAGCCATTCCATTCAGAATAAATTTTCTTTTCAAATTCTTTAATAAAATGTGTTTCTTGCAGACAAAGTATATCAGCATATTTTGTATGAAATAGATTAAAAACATCACGCCTATTGATGCTGTCATTTAAACCACGGCAATTGTAAGAGACAATTTTAAGATTACTCATTGCTAATTTTTACAAAAAAACATTCATCATTATATCTAAACAAACATACAGACCTCAAAAACATAGTGTAATATGGTGGCATATAAAAAAATTACACTTACTGCAAAAAATAAGAGAAAAAAAAGATAGTAAAAGTTGTGTTAAATATAAATGAATGGTGCAAAAATATGTTACTGTATTTTCTTTTCATTTATATCAATATATTTTTTCACTTTTCTTAATAATAAATGTACCGGAAACCATAAGCATTCACTGTGATTAATTAAATTGCATATTTCAGTATGTTTTGATTACAACAATAAAATAAACTAAATAACCACCGGGCTGGGAATGGGGCCCTGAAATCAACCAGAGCACCTCCCTGGCAACGTAAAATGCAAGCACCTTTCCTCTCTGCCAAAGCAGGGCGCCCCCTGACATAAAACTTAAGTATTGTGGAAGTTTTTAAAATTATCACATACTAAGTAACGATATACTAATCAGTTATATGATTCTTTTTCAACTGTGCAAGACTATAATAACATTAAAACTTGTGATAGTGTATTATGAATATTGTTTAAATCAATGACTTCTAATGGAATAAATGTCCCATTGAGTTTCTAGATTTATCATTATCAAAGTTAAGTGATATATGTAGCTGTAGGTAGATACTTTCCATATAGCTGTACGAAAGATTCTTCATCAAAAAATGTGAAGTAATTTATGTAAGTACATGTAGATATTGTGATATAGCTGAAGTTACTATGTATTAACCTCTATCGATTGTTTTTTGTGTGTCTCGTTTATTGAATCAATTATACTAATCATGACATAATTATATCAGTCATAACAAGTTAATTGATTTTAAGTGCGTATAAAGAACGCTTTTTGTTTATAATTATATATATTTAGTACTGCGTGTAAATGTAATGAATTGTTCCAAATGTAATCACCCCCCCCCAAAAAAAACCACCAAGATAAGGATTATGTAATCAGTATTCGGATTTTTTTTTTTGAAATACCGTTATTCTGTTGGTTTACGACCAGCTGAAAGTTATCATTTTTCTATTTAACGATCAATAGAGATATAGAGATTACATTTTTATGAAATACTTTACATGTCTATCAACGTATTATAAGCACATGGCCGGTTTTAGGTACATATCCGATAACATAAGTAAAAGTCTAGACTTTTTTGATGTTTGTGATGGAACAATGAAATTAATATTATATCAACTTCTGCAGGTTTCTTCTTTTAAAGATAAAAACTATGTATACAGTAACTACTTAAGGAATTGTTTTGATTTGCACTCAATCAAGAACAGTTTGTTTGAACACCATTGGAAGCATATTGGTTATCAAATGTAGTAAACATATTTGTAAACAGAATGATTTTGCCAACTTTTTTATTATAATTACTCTTTGCATCCGAGATATTGGAAAAAATTACATTTAGAGAAATAGAAAAAGTGCAATAAAAATTTTGTAAAATAATAATGAATGTTGACATGATTATCGCTAGCGCAGCTGTTTATTGTGAATTCGTACGGAACCCTTGTATGTTTTGAACTATGTTAAAATGTTGAATGAAAACAAAGTTATATTTATTTAGTGAAGTTAAAAAATAGCCTTCAATGATTATGTTAATGGTAAAACAGACTAGACCATTCTGATTTATTTTGATCAGTATCGTTTTTATCAAATCTTGAATAATTTAATGCACATATACTGTTAAATAATTGTGTTTAAAAATTGTAATCACATGTGTAGCATTACCTTTTTACATATGGATGTTTATCTAGACATTTGTCGCAACTAAATGGTATTTATCAGAAAAATAAAATGATTTCTCACACTTTAATTTCCAACGTTGTCGCTTTAGTAAGAAATCAGTTACATGTTCTTAGAAATAATTTGCAACTTGAACGATTGGGAGGACTACATTATTAGGTTTAAATATATTTATCGCATGCTGCAGTGATTTCTCTTTGATGTTCATCGGCTGTTATGTTTTATATATAATTAAAAAAACACAGTGCGGTATCTGAGATAACGCACACTTCTATAGAAAAAGTGTGCGTTATTTCAAATATAGCACCGTTTGTTCACGTAGACAACGAAACAAGGGTCAATGGACTCTACTGGCATTAAGGGTGGGAAAAGAAAATGTTTGGATCGGGGGTAGTGATGAGGATGGGGATATGGCCCTCAGTTTAGAAGTAGTTTTGTCTTGGGCACAAACCTTCTTGAAAGATGCCTATAAACATTTTAATTCTTTTCCAGAATGTAATGTGTTGCCAGGAGCCATCACTTGTATACACTTTTTAATGAGTAGCAATACTATCAATAATTAGACATATTCGTTTTCATTTAAATAAATTAAAATAATCATTTGGCATGTCATTTAAAATACCGAACGGCGGTTATCGTAATATAAGCGCGTCATAGAAATATTTACAGCAATATTTTTATGTGTCTGTGGTCATTCAACCAATCAGGAACACCCAACATACTTCTGGTTGAATCTTCATTATGGGTTGACAATAAGAAAAAAAAAACACTGTCATTTACCAAGTTCCGAATTGGGAAATGAATTTATTAAGGGAAGCAAAATGTAAATTGAAATTGTATGTCTAATCAAAAACTTCTATAAAAAACATAACAAGCATGCCAGACGATTTTCAAGAACTTTTCAATAATTACGTTGTTTCGCCGGATGATTATTCAATAGCTTAGCAAATCGTTCATAAATAAGACGTATGCTTGTGTAGCTTGTGTTTAATTTCCGATTTGACTGTTCTTTGATTAAACTGAAATTGTGGTGAATTAAACATTTCAAGTGGAAAATGCAGTTAAGTTTATGTAATTCCAAGGGGTATAATTGGATCAATGTTTAAAGTACGAATACATGTATCGTTGTTTATTGAATATTTACATGTACATCTGTATATATTTAAAGGGTATAATGCTAAAAGTAATTTAATGAAATTTACAAAAAGTAAAATTATGGTGTCTTTACCTTTCTATAATTCATAATATTATAGAAATTTCTCGAAGGATAGAATGTCTCTGTTATTTACATAAATTGTCAGGATGAAATGTTACGGAACAAAATACTATGCTGCTATTTGAAATCGTTTCTACTCTTAAACAATTATTTCACGAATGCCATATTCGCTCTTAGCATATTCTTTTCATCCAGGTATTTTGGGAGTAATCTTTTCAAACTTCATAAATATTTTTGCTGGCAGATATATACTAAGTAACTTCATACACCTGAATTATGTTTTGTCGTATTGAATGATATAGATTCATTTCACATTGCTTGTGTTTATTACATTGTAACATTATATTTGGTTGTCAACATTGTTTTGAGCTACTTTTTAATGCTATGATTATACTAAACCTGTTTTGAAGTAGTAAATATACATATGCCACAATAAACATACAAGTAACAAATGCACGCACACACTCACACATGCAGACACGCGACATTTTTGTATACAGTAACTATTTTATCTATATGCTTTATTAACATTTACTATTAATATATACTCGTAATGTAATTGATCTTTGTTAGATAACGAGGTATGCTCGGGTCATAAAATAAAAAAAGCAATGTGCTGTTCTTATGTTTGTATCTAAAATAAACTCTTGTCTGCTGATCTGTCTTTTTTTTCCTTATTTCTTATTGGTGTTACTGTTGTTGTTATATGTAAGGCTTAACTTTATTATGTGTGACAACTCGTTTATCAGCCCTCAAGACCCCAATGATATGTATAGTCATAATGGTAATTGTCTAAACGATAGAAATTTGCTATAGATGAACAAAAAATTAGATCAATTAACCGTCGCTTTAACTACAAGAATAATTAAAAGGGATTTCTTTAAACTTAATTATACTATATAACATTGGCCTGTTGTTGATATAATGGGACAGGGTGGGTTTTGATCGTTTAAATTAAACATTATGATTGAAAATACTTGAACAAATAGGAAACAGCTTTTACCTTTACAAGAGGCTTTAAAAAGGGAGGAAACTAGTATAACCCAATGAACATTATAATAAGACATGATTATTTTCCCTCTAATAAAAAGCATTATTAAAATACAAGATTTTGCATAATGCCAATTATTAAGATAGGAAAGATATATAACAACCCAAGTCTTTAGATTAAAAACTATTTACTATGGTTTTGGCAGAATTTTGTCCAATGGCTGGATATGTATTTCGGATAATCGGAAATACATATAGTATAATGATCACAATATGACTAAAAGCCCATATGGCTGATTACACTTTGGACAATTGGAAGTGAATTTTACTAAAGCCCATATGGCTGATTACACTTCGGACAGTTGGAAGTGAATTTTTATATTTTGAAAAAGAGACAATGTGCTGGCAAATGCCAAGACGCGAGTAAATTAAGATGCACACGTGTCCCGCCATAAAGAAACTATCTTAATAAATACCATTGAAAAAGCATAGTTACAAAAACTCTGCATCCTTAAACATATCAATGTTAACCTGCAACAGATATCACAAAATGACGCACGTATTAAACAACTAGCTTCCTATCATGCTCCGAAAAGCAACAAGTATCAAAAGGAAAATCCAAAATAACCACGTAAGGCATCTGCAGGGTGAGTTGATATACAAGTACTCAAAACGTTTTCAAGTTTATGAATTAAAACGTCTAAATCCTTTCAATGTTTGTTCAAAATTGTTTTAGATTTTAAAAACTATATTTTACCATGCACGTATCAATATTTTAATATCTGAAAATAAGCTTTTTAAACGCCATTTTTTCTATGTAAACGTTCATAGCATGAGTTTACGTACCAGTTTTTAAATATTTCTCTATATTTATCCCTTATTCTATAATTATTCTATAATTATTTTTGTGTATGTTTAACATTAAGTTTCTTAATATACAAGTTAATTTTGCTGGTACATAAAGTATGTTCATAACATAGAAAAACATAACAAAAGAAATGGTTAAATATCTAATAAGTAGTGGGGAACAAAAATAAAAGGAGTATGTTATAAAACTACTTTCGATGAAAACAAGTTTTTACATAATAAATGAAAATGTTAAATTCCTTTTAAGACACTCGACCGTTTCGATCATAACAAACACATATTCATTTTTTAGAAAATTCAGAGGCACGTCACTTGCAATGTTCTCGCTTGTAATTGAGTATCTGAAGAGAGATCTTCTCGAAGATTATCACAAACAACTTGCACATGTCTTATCAGAAAAAGACATCAAATGTGTTCTTACAGTGCCTGCAATATGGAATGATGGAGCAAAATAGTTTATAAGAGAAGCGGCGGAACAAGTCAGATATAACGATAATATTTAAAAAAAAAAATAATTATGTACTAGTGACATAATTATCTCTTACATATTGGTAAATTAATACTTTTCTACAATATCTATATCAAGCGTCAATTCAATAACTATTTTATACAAAGTATTAAAAATATCAACTTTTTAAAACAAAATTAAAAACGTTTTAACACGATGATATTCCAAGGTCAAAGTTTAAGATTGCACATGAACCGGAATCAGCCTCTATTTACTGTCAATATACGCCGTTCAGAAAGACCAAGAATAAAATTCCTTAGCTTCATTCGAACCGGGGACGATGTACATTGTCTTGGATGCTGGAGGTAGATCTTTCAAATTATTTAAGTACCCCTGCAGTCATCGCGACTTGACTAAGTTTAGAGGCAAGTGCTCAAATTGATTTTAATATTTTGAGAATTGTTTTATGAAAATAAGTTTAATATGTTTAATATTTTTATGAAATGTTTATTGCGTCGATATGCTATTGATACACTTAAACCACGCGCAATATATTGCCATCATAAGAAAAATCATGTTAATGTAAGACATGTATAGTGACGCCTTTGCACTAAAAAAATTTGATATATAGAGAATAAGGAATGAGCATAGGTTTAATACTAAATTTTTTGAACGCGTTGAATATAATCAAGGCTCTGACGAAAAGTACATTGTTACATTCAACAATAAATTTAGTAAACACAAGTACTTTTATAAGATCAGACTTAATTTATGATTCAAATATAATTATTGCTCTTCAGCAACGGCAAAGATACAGGTTTACGAATTGTATAATATGTTCAAAGAAGAATAAAGATTTTCAATCAAATTTCGGTGCTTTAGAACCTGTCTAGGCTCTGGTTCAGTAAAAAGTATATATTCAATGAGTTTCCCGTGTATACAGACCAGCTAAGTTCTAATACTAGCCACCAAAAGACTTTCCTAAGAGTAGTGCAGAGAGCTTGAAAGACAGTTTATTTAACTTGGCTTAGTGTATAGAAGCCAGAGACAATACAATTATGTTCTGTATGGAAATCTGTATAGTGACCACTACAGTCCAAAACTATCAAAATAAGTGTGCTTGCGTTCATGCCGCGTGTAAAAAACTGCAAATTTACAGTCATATCGACAAGAAAAAAGTCCCGAAATTGTTTTTGTCTTGAAATTGCAAGAGAGATTAGATCAGTTATCAAACCAGTAGGGGAAGAAAATATTTATTTTATTCCAATATAACTATATCGATGAAGTGTCTGCTAAAGCTCTGGATGACTATTAAAGCTTTGATTTCAGACATGCATCTCATCAACAAATCATTGTATTGACATGATAAAAAGGTATAAATTACAAAACAATTACTATAAAAAAAATCATGCAATTATGAAGACTTCAAGATTCAAATTCTAAACAGTCATCAACCTACTATGGCCATTGCTATATATTTGATACAACGTGCAGTTGATATGACTGAAAGAGTGAAAATAAATGAATAAAAAATTGAACTTTCAATTTTTCATTTTGATATGTAATCCCAAAATTATCACTTAGAAGATTATTGTTTAATACCAAACACTGTAATTGTTTAGATAATTATGAATTATTTTGCTTAGTCTATGATTATTTTCATCGTCTGTTGCAAAGTAACCTAATGTATTGAGTTTTTAGTAAATCAATTGGGATTTAAGAAAGATATGAATGACAGACAAAGCGAATGAGACTGTTTTATCAGACTGAGTTTATTTTCATAAAAATAGACTCAAAATCTTGAACCCATCTATATGCCTGCTCTAAAAAATCATGATGCTGCAAGCAAGCATTTCTGAAAGAATGATATCAACTTAATTTCATATTACTTACTACTTGAATAGATTTATTATTATACATGTATCACTACACAATTAGCTATATCTATATTTGTTCTTGTTTGGTATTCGCAATTACAACATAAATTTTAAAGAGGACAAACAGAAAAGGTACCTTCTTACAAATGAATGATTTTACCATTGTTTCCTTGGTTACCGCAATGCGTATGCTTTATTTAATCTACCTAGATAAAACATAAATTTTGCATCGTATTTATATCTGTCACAATCTTTTTCAATGTCATTTTAGCAGAGTTTATTACTGGTAATTACCAGATGAAAAAAAAAATTATCTCCATTTCTGTTTAAAGTAATAAAATGATTAAACTTATTTCATGTTAGTTGTAAAGGGGGAACTATTGATATCACGGTTCATCAAGTCATAGTAGAGAGTTACGCAAAGCTAGTGGAGGGGCTTGGGGAGGAACTATGGGTAGACAAAGCTTACGAACGATACCTTTCAGATTTAGCAGGTATTTACAATTTTCAAATAAGTTTTATAACGAAAACATTTTGAGCATAACATCGCCTGACCCCTATCTTATCACTGAGCCGGGTTGTATTAAAAATATGCCATTTTGAAATAGCTATTCCCAGATACTTCACTTTGGAATAGACAGAAAAAATCGGAACAAGGTTTATATTTGGTGGTACAGAGATTGCCGTAAAAACTGAAGATAAACAAACAGGACAAAAGTTCAAATTAATTCTATTGACTTTTTATTATGATATTTTTTTCTTTATCCCTTGTCTGATAAGATTTTCTTTGTTTAATACTATTTTTAGTAACGCATATTGTTGTTTTTTTCAAACAAAAATAACCATTTGTAAAAAAGTTCGACCAATTTTTCATTGACTGGCACTATGGCGTGGTAAAGAATGAAAATTTATTTAAATATTAACAAAGTATGTTTCCACGATGTTTTGAAATTTGTTACCTTGAGACAATTTAATAAATTTCGATATTGCTTATTAAGAAGTTTTTTTCATGACATAAAACTGTTTTTTGGAAGTTTAAAAAAAAATGAAACACTAGGAAACGATATACAAATCAGGAGTCATATGATTACTATGATGTCAGTAAAAAAACTGGTGATGTTGTATTATAAATGCTGTTTAAAAATCAAACGGATATCAATGGCAATGACTTTAAATTGAATTAATGTCTTATTGTTTTTTTTAGATATATCATTATCCAAGTTTAGTGATATATGTAGCTTTAAGTAGACATTTTTGTTGGACGAAAGATCTTCTTCAACAAGGTGAAGAAACCTATGTTAAAGCGTGTAAATATTGTGATATAGCTGACGTAATTATGTTTCAACCTCTAAGACAAAAAAACTAATAGCCTGACGAAGTGTTTATGAAACTCAATTTGGATTCAGAAAAAAAGTCAATTGTTGATCAATTGTTCTTTGTGTGTCTCATTTATTGTATGGAATTATTATAATAAATTATATCACTCATAATAAGCATATAAACTGTGTTTCATGAATTTTAAAACAGTATTTGCTTGTGCTAGTTGGGATGCTTTTTGTTTAAAGTTGTATATACTTAGTATTGGGTGTAAATGTAATAAATTGTTTAAGATGTAATCGTCTAGAAAGTTATATCAAATATATGTATTCGGATTTATTTATTTATTTAGTTACTTACTTACTTGGAACACCGGTATTCTGTTGGTTTATGACAAGGAAGTGAATTTCCCACGTTTTTCTTCTATATAGTTACCAGTAGTGGATAAGGTTTATGAATACCTTTTCATGTTTGTATTATATGCACGTGGCAACTTTTAGGTACACACCTGGTAACATAAGTGAAAGTCCAAATTTGTATGTTGTTTGTGTTGGAACAATGATATAAAATTCATGAAATAAAAGTTATATTCACTTCTGCATATTTCTTCTTTTAAAGACATAAACAAGATCTTGTAAATGATATACAGTTACTACTTAGGAAAAATGTTTTTAATTTGCATTCACTCAAGAAGTGTTTGTTTGAACATCATTAGTAGTTTTAATTGTTTATCAAATATAGTAAACATAAATAAACCGATTGATTCTGCCAACTTTTTTATTGTTTTCTAATCTAAGTTTAACCTTAATCTTTGCATCCGAGATTTGGTAAAATAGTACATCTATTGAAATAGAAAAAGTGCATTCAAAATTCTGTGAAATGAAATTGAGTGTAAAAATAAGTATCCCTAATGCAGCTGTTTGCCGTGAACTTGTTCGCAAGCCTTGTATGTTTTAGATATGTTAAAATGTTGAATGAATACAACATTATGTTATATCTAAGGAAGTCAAAAAAATTGAAAAGATAGTTTCAATGATTGTCATAATGGTAAAACAGGCTGGACCAATCAGATTTATTTTAATCAGTATTGCTTTCATCAAATTTTGAATAGAGAATGCAGATAAATGATAAATTGCTTATACCAGTGATGCTCTTGACATGTAGGAAAGGAAAACATTGTGTTTAAGAATTACTTTCAAATAATTGGCAATCTTTTACGTATGGCTTTTTACCTAGACATTTTTGTCGCAAATAAAATGAATTTATCAGGAAAATAAAATGATATGTCACTCCTTAATTTCAAACGTTGTCGCTTTATTAAAAATTTAATTGCATGTAATTAGAAATAAACAACTTTGTATTAGTTGTAATAAAAGGAAGATATTACCTAATCATATAGCTTAAAAATATTTATTGCATGTTGCGTTGATTTGTCTTTGATTCCAGTAACATGCTATATCGGCAAAAGCACACAATGAGATATCTTAGATAACGCACACCTCTTTAGAAAAAAGTGTGCTTTTTTCGTATAAAGCACAGTTATATAAGTACACGTGGTTCACGTAGACAAAGAAACAAAGGCCACTGGACTGTATCAAAATTTAGGATGGAAAAACGAATATTTTCAGATTGAGGGTAGTTATGGGGCACTGGGGATATGCCCTTCAGTTTAGAAATAGTTGTCTCTGGGTGTACTTGAAAGTTGCCTTTAAATCTTTAAATGCCTTTTCAAGAATGTTATTTGTTTGTTATCTGTATAAAACCTTTCATGAGAAGCAATACTCGCAATATTATCAATTTCAAGTAAAATCAATCTTTTGGCATGTCATTAAAACAAATGCTGATCAAAATACTAGCGCGTCACAATTAATCAAAGCAATGCTGTTATATGTCTGTGGTCATCCAACCAATCAGTAACACCCACCATACATCTTATTGGCTTTTCATTATTGGGTTACAATAAGAACAACAGCACCGCTTGGTGGAGCATTATATCCCCGAAAGTGTTTTTTTTTTTTTTTAGTAAGGATGAAACATTTGTAAGACACGGGAATCAAATAAAGCATTACCACCTTCAAATAGATATCCTCCTTTGAAGTTTGAATATTGTGGGCCAAATGGAACTTAAATTGTGCTCCAGAAACTGTTTTCAGTTTTAAGGTAATACATGTAGTACCCTTGGTCTTTGACCTTTTGACCCCAAAATCAATAGGGGTGTACTACTCAATATGGACAATCATCCTATGACGTTTGAATATTGTGGGCTAAATGGTACTTAAGTTATGCTCCGGAAACCAAAATTTGCTAACGGATGGACGGACGGACATCCAGACGGACGGACGGACGGACGCAAGTGGGTATAACATTCTTTCGGGCATATAAAAACAAAAATCGGTCATTTACGTGTATCATTAAAATGAAGGGAATGTTATATATTAAGGGAAGGGAAATATAAATTGAAATTTTATGTCTTATTAAATTCTTAAATATAAAAATAACAAACAGCATGAACAGGCTGGACGATTTTCTTGAAGAACTTTCCAATAGTAACCTTGTTTCATAGGAGGATTATTAAATAACTAAGTAAATCATTCGGAAAATAAAACGCATGTTTGTGTACCTTGTGTTTAAAAACGTTTTTGACATTATTTTGATTAAACTTAGAAGATTATAGCAAACTTTTGAATTTTACATTTAAAAGAAATGCAGTAATGTTTATGTAATTCAAAAGGGTATGTTAGGACCGATGTTTCAAAGTAAGAATCCCATTAAATTACGTTATGTTTAATTCATTAGCAAAGAAAATAAACTCTTGCCGATAGAAAACATGGCAACAATTTACAAATTGAGTATAAGTTTCTGGGCCGATGAAATTGTTTGCAAGGATTATTTATTTAGACAAAATGCCTCTTTTTATAAAATTTGCCATTTAAAACATTTTTTTATTTTGACTGTTTTATGAGGAACGTGATAAAAGAAAAACATGCTACTGTCTTTGGTATCTATCTTATCAGACTTAGCAAGTCTCACCCCTTACAACTCACATCAACCTCACCTGATTAAGACATTAGCATGTTTATATTCTATATTTCTATCCTAGATATAGCGTGTATAGCTTAAAAAAATTCTGATATTTTTTTGGCAAAGATATTCAAAACTTGTCTTTTTTATTTCAAAATTTGCATTTTTTTACATAACATTATATATATTTAAAGGGTATAAAACTGTAAGTAATATCATAAAGTTTACAAAAAGTAAAATTATGGCGTTAAAAACTTTCTAAAAAACTTTCTATTATGAACATTTCTCAAAGAATGTCTCTGTTGTTTAACGTACATGAATTTTCAGAATGAAATGTTCCGGGACACAATATCATGATGCTATTTGAAGTAAGTAAGGTTTCAAAGAAAATATACAAGCATATTCGTTTTCATGCAGTTACTTTGGGAGTTTTCTTTTCTAACGTCAAAGACATAAATGTATTCACTTTAACTATGTTTTATTGTATCAAATATTATTAAAAATGTATTTGACATTGCATGTTTCATTACGTATATATATCTCATTTTCAAATGTAGTTTTCAAAAGGAACACTTTACATGTCTGGAATTTGGCAACGAACGCCCTCCATGTAACGAAAATGTTGGTCAGCATAAGTAATTGTTCATGCGGGGATTTATTTGTATATGTGTTTAATATTTTTAAGGTATTTACCCCTTACTTTGTATAAAAAAAAACATCCCAAAATGTCATGTCACGTATACCTGTAAAAAACTTGAGCTAGAATCAACAAACTTTACAAGATTGTTGATCGGCATTTATAGCTTGTCACTTGGAGTTTTGCGTGTTAATAAATTCAGTTTTGTTAGAGTTATTGCCGTTGACTTAGTATAAATTCTGAATATTCTGCTTGTGTCCCGCGTAACACTAAAAGACCTTGAGTCATGACATATTACAGGACTGTTGGTCTTCATGTAGTTAGTCCCTTTTGGGTTTGCTTGTGGAAGATGCATCTGCAGTTGGGAAAATCAAAATGTCAACATTGGAAAAATGTCGTTTTTATGCCCCCAACAAGATAGGGGTATGGGGTGTCATGTAGATTTTCCATTGTCTCTCTGTCATACTGTCCTGCTGTATGTCAGTGGACAGTGTAAAGTGGGGGCACCCATGCCCTATGGACACAATTCTAGTTTAATTTACCCTTACCACTTATTATTCATAAAGGGTAACGATAAAGTCTCAACCATAGTATGAAAATCAAAAAGTCAATCTTTCCCCGAGTAATGTAGATCATGGTCACAACCACAGACACTCAAAGGTCAATTTCAGACCCAAGTTTGTAAGGCCCTTGTCAAGTTTTAGTAACTTATATCATTGTTACTCGAAAGAATAAAATACCGTTAAGTCTCAATAAAGTAAAAATTGCCACCCGGCCAAGCAATACGCGAAATTATTGTGGCTCTACGTTTGCGCTGTTGTTTTGCATCCTGAGCTAGGGATGCCTGCTATATGTATGCATAGTCTGTGTTGCAACTCAATAAACGCACAATGGAATACCCGGGAATTGTCCGCGTATAATTTTTGCAAGATACAATAATTATTACCCAATTAAACAGCCGAAATTGTCCCGCTTGTGTATTAAGGAAGTATATTTTATTCTAGGAATAATCGATCAAAGTTGGAAGTGAAGGTTTGAGTACAGTATTTCGGCAAGTAACAAGCCTTATTTAATATGTTCTACGTTATATTTATTAGTTTTGTGAATAAAAAACAACATATTTTGCCATTTTCAAATATTTCGATTGATAAAAAACGGTGTGAACTTACAAGAAGCTTTTAAATGAACAAGTCACGTGATCATGGCGGCAAGTTTAGATTTTTATGTGAGCTTGAAAAACTGCAAATAATGTGATTTAGTGACAATATTGGAGGTTGAAATTTATGCTGAAATGTAAAAAGGGATTAATGTGTTCAACTGTCAAGTATGATTTTGCTTAAAATTGCTTAAAAGCTTGTTTTTGATGCATTTTTATGTACAAAGTTTTTAGCTGCACTTGATGTTCCCTTCACTCATGTAAATACAGTCAAACGTGTATTAAGCGACCGGGCAAGGGAAACACCCAAAACGGTCGCTTAATGAAACGGTCTCTTAAGACAGTCAGCATGATATAAAAGTCAAAATTTATGAATGACATCTTTTCTATTCGGTGGGATTGTTTTTCAACTTCATTTTTATATAAATGTTGAATAATAAGTACGCTCCAATAATTTAAATGGATGCAAATGTAAAAAATAACTTTCTGATATTTATTCATGAAACAGTTTTGATCCATTACGTACATGTTTGACATTTTTTCCAGAATTTTTTAACTTCTCCCTTGTTTTTCCTTGTCTCCAACACGAAAACCCTGTTAGTGAAGATGTTTTCTGTTGTGCATTTTTTCATTTGAAATAAACATACTACATCTATTTGTTACGATTAATTTAATGGCTGATCAAGTTCAAGGTCAATTCAATGCAGTCTAAATGTCAACAAGCGAAGCGTATACATCATCTCAGTATGGGCGGAGCGTTGCATTGTTTATCCGATATTATTGGATAATACACGTCACGCGTATACTTAACTTCATTTGCATACGCTAAAACAGTATAGGAAATAGAGTTTTTCACACGTTTATTGTTGTGTTTTGATTGTTGACACTTGTGAAATAAAGAGGTGGTGTTCTCTAAAAACACAATTACTTGACAGGTAAAAGTGGTCGTTTAATGAAAAGATTGATGTCATTTAGGTGACTAATTAGCGGTCGCTGGTCGCGTTGAGCAAAAGTCGCATAATACATTAAAGATATAGAGAGAAAATGATCGGGGGGAATTTAAAGTGGTCGTTTAAGACGAAAGTCGCTTAATACACGTGGTCGCATGGGCAAGTTAGACTGTAGTCACAATTGTGCGACGATGCTCCAGAGGGGCCCAGTACATTACCCGGAAGAAGAAGAAAGATGCAGTTAGCCAGTCTGTCAGTGTAATTGTTGATGGTGTTCTGACTGGCCTTCAGGAAAAAGTCAATTTTTTGAAAAAGAAATCTGAGTTTAAAACACGAGAATCATGAGTTGAAATATAGTGTCAGTCAACTTAAGCTAGCTGCCGATTCTTCCGAGCAGTACAGTCGTCGTAACAATTTACGTATAACGGGTATACCTGAAACCAACAAATGAAAACACTGATGAGATTATCCTTAATACGTGTAAAAATAGGACGTAAACATGAACCTGTCTGAAATCGACCGTAGTCACCGTGTCGGGAGACCGAATCAGCCTGGTGGTCCCAGAGCAATAATAATTAAATTTGGATCATATAGAGCCCGTCAAAAATTGTATACAGCTAGATCTTCACTAAACAAGAGAGGTTTTAAGGGCACGTTCATTAATGAGGACCTTACGAAACAGCGTAGTTTTGCGTTTTACACGGCCAGAACATTAGTCAGGAAACATAAAATTATCGGTTGCTGGACCGCAGATGGTGTCATATTAGCAACAGACAAGGATGAAAGAATTCATCGTATAACAGTAGTGACCTATTTCATTTCGACGTCTGAATTTGTGTTGTTACTTAAATAAACAAACTGTACTATCTACGTCCCATTATTGATATTTTGAAGCCGACTTGACCGTTATCCTTGACTTTTCTACGTCTAACGATTATCCAAATCACGAGAAAAAAATGTAACTTTGTTTTGACTGTTACAATAAGTGAATTTTGCATAGTTCAATTTCATTGTTATTGACACTTTGAGTTGTATACATGCATGTACAAATGTATATAGAGTATGTGTTTTACATAACATAAAGTAAAGAGGTTATTAATTGTTTTATGTTTGTATACGATGTACATGTAACGTTTGAAGTAAAAATAAACAAGGATCTTGAAACAATTAAACAGGGATGTTAGAAATTGATCGAGTACGTATACATTGTTTAAAGTGCGTACATATATTTTAAGTATGACAAAAGAACGTATATATCTTAACAATATATCTTAATAATCAAGGGTGTTACACTCCTGTGCATTTTTGCAAAGTACAATTTAATACAATCGTTGTTGAAAATTGTTTAAATACATGTAACTAGTGTATGTTTACACGATTTGGATATGTAACGCAAAACAGGGATACTATTATTTGTTTATGATTATGCGCGATATACATGTTACATTTGCGAAACAATACGCATTTTACATCAAACAGGGATGCTATAGATTGCTTATGCTTGTGCACGATTTTCATGTAACATTTGTAATTAAAGTTAAATAGGGATGTTAAAAATTGCTCATGCACGTGCATTGTACACAGTACAAATTATTGTCGTTACACACTATGTAAGTACATGTAACTATGTTTTCATCATTTGCGTTTAAGCTTGAGCGCGATGTACATGTGTTGTTTGTAAATAAATAAATATATATGTGTATATGTATGTATATCTCAACCATCGTGGTGTGTTCTTTGCAATTTTAATTGTGAAATTTACAATATTGTTGTTATAAATTGTGTATGTGCATAGAGTATTGGTTTTTTTTACAAATGCTATAAATTGTTATACTTCACTTCTCGTAAAGCATATAAATTAGACCCTAACTGAAATACAGCTAACATATTCTGCATACTCTTACAAATTCATAGTATTTTCAAGCATTTTTACCTATCACTTATTGATACTTCCAATCAACATCTCAATACCATATGTTTCCATTTTTAGTATTGTTCTCTTTTTCCCTTCTTTTTCTCTCTAGAATGAACACAACATTATACGAGGATATTATAAGATGCTGGATTTTGTTTTTTCATATACCTGTACTTCTTTCTCTCTTTTTGGTGGCTGTTAAATTTTTATTTCTGTTATTAGAAATTACATGAACCAAATAACGCGGCCAGCGCCAGCAACAGGGAGAGTGTTTCTCATTTGCTTTATGTTTAGATTTCTCCTCTTACAACAGTTTTTATTTACATTCACTTACCTCAGCTATATTCCTCTTAGCATAAGATTGGGCTTCTGTGATCATGACTTAGCATTAAAAAGTATATCTTTGACTCTCTCTCGTCGCAAACATCCACCTAGTATGAAACAATATTTCAACTTTGTCTTTTCGTTCAATTTATATTTCTGTTCAATCATTTTGCTTTTCTTGTCCATTCAAACCTGGAACATTTGTACTATAATTCTTCTGTCGGGTGATGTTCATAAAAACCCAGGACCTGATTCCAATGTCCTTAGTACTTCATCAGTATCTTCTGTCTCCTCAGTCAATGAATATATTAATTTTCTCCGAAACCTTTCGTTTGTCCATTACAACGTCCGAAGCATTGTTCAAAAACTTGACACCATTTACTCGGAACTCGAGAATTTTGATATCCTTTCATTTTCAGAAACATGGCTCGGCCAACGTATTCCATCGTCAGACTGGTTTCTTTATTCATTTGCCAATCCCGAAAGGAAAGATCGTGCCGATAACCATGGCGGTGTAAAAGTTTATGTCAAGGATTATATCCAGTACAAAATACGTCATCATTTAGAAATAAACGGTACTGAATGTATTTGGATCGAAATTTTTTTTTGGAGTTTATTATACACCCCAAACATAGACAACCCCGTCATGCCTTGGTATTAGACTCTATGCATTTAGCTATCGATTCTGGAATTGAAAACATCTTTGTTATGGATGACTTTAATCTTAATGCTGCACACACTACCTCCTGTAAGAAAATTAAAGATATATGTTGTCAATTGTCTTTTTATCAGATTATTGACTCACCTACTCACTTTACTGAGTCGTCTTCATCAGTAATCGACCTGATTTTTACTTGTAACAAAAGTCTCATCCATATGAGCGGCGTTGGCGATCCTTTTCTTCAGCACGATGTCAGGCACCACTGTCCCATATACTGTTTACTTAACTTGAAAAAACCAAAACGACTTTGCTTCTATCGTAATGTTTGAATCTTTGATAAAGGAAATTACGATTAGTCAATTGGCCTCCGAATATGATTTTGACACCTTTAAAAACGATAATATAAATGTTTATGCGCATAACATTACTAGCAACATAATACCTATCTCAAAACAATGCATTCCGACTAGGAAAGTCTTAATCCGCTAAAACGAACCGCTTTGGTTAATCAAAGTGCTGAAAGCACTGATGGGGGCGCAATATGTGCTAAATTCGAGATATGTATAGCAATCTACTTTAGGTGTTCCAATCTAATATCATTCTTCTTTCAAAGTTGAATAAGTGCCCATTTTGTACACAATATAATAGTATCGCTTCGAAACTCTTGTCAAAATTGAAAATCATGTACCAAGAACATACTAACAAACCCAGGCAAAATGCATAATTGATATCATATATATCATGAATAAACATTTTAAATTATGACATTGGATTTTGTTGGGAAACTATAGTTGTTTAACCAATTTTCATGTAAAGTACTTCCTTATGTGAATG
>NW_026862385.1:0-48266 GCF_026571515.1 Ruditapes philippinarum | reverse complement strand
GAAAAGAACTTCAAAAACTCAAATTGACAAGATCATGGCAAAATCTATTTCATTATTTCATACTAATGTAGATTTATATATAGCAAAATTGTCACCTTCATAGCAGTAATTACTTCATACTTCAGATTACATAGCTTAATTGACAAGGTCATGGCAGCAATTATTTTATTATTTCACACTATCGGTACCGTTGGCCTAGTGGTGAAGGCGTCCGCCTTCGGATCAGGAGGTCGAAAGCCCCAGGGGAAGCGTTAATTAAAGGATGAATGTTTCTCGTGGGACTCGTTCCGAAATGGCCGCTTCTTTAGCCGCGAGGTAGTTAAAATGAATTGTTACCGATTTCTATCCGCTTTGCGCCTGGCATAGTGGTAGGAGTTGGGAGGTACATGGTATGCAAGCTAAAGGAGTCTCATAAGTCAGAAATTGCTGGCCCTTTCAGTAGGGGTGATAATATAATAAACAAGACCTTTACCTTTTACTATTGCAGATAACATAGCCAAATTAACAGGGTCGTGGTAACTCTTATATTTCAAACTACTTTAAATTACAAATCCAGATTGACAAAGTCACGGCAAAATTCTTTAAAAAGTTTATATACTGTTTTTTATTCCAAAGCTTAATTGTCCCCCGCCTCTTCGGAGAAAAAGGGGATATATAAATGGGCTCTGTCCGTCTGTCCGAACAACCATTTGGATCCTTACTTGGCTAGAGGAAAAATATGTAACAACCAACTACATGTATATTTTTTCATTGATGTCATTCATTCCACAATCTCTTGCGTGGTTGATTTTTTCTTCTCTTAAGTGACTAAAAGAACAGTAGAGAGAACAAAAGAGTAGTCACATAAGTCACAAATAGTGGGGACGTCAGTAACTCAGTATGATCGTCACACTTTCGTGTCCTGTCCATAACTAAGCCATTTACCAAATGAATTTACTAATAACTTTGCACAAATGATTGCTATATTAAAACGATGTGCCATGTGCAACACCCGTACCCCTACACCTAAGGTCACGGTCACACTTGGTTATTTAAGGTCAACATTGTCTATTTGAGGGTATATGTTGTGTCCGGTCCGAAACTTTTTCATCCATCAAGGAATTTGATAATACTAGGTACTAAAAATCTCACAATTATAAGACGACGTGTCATGCGCAACTAATAGATACCTACCGTAAAAGTTAAGGTCATATTCGATGGTAAAGGTGTAACATGGTCTGTAATAAAGAGTATTTTGTGTCCGGTCATAACTGTTTCGTAGATCAAGAGATTGTGAAATTACTTGGCACAAATGTTCACAATAATGAGACGATGTATCTTGCGCAACACCTGCTGGACCCCTACTTCTAAGGTCAAGGTATTTTATAAGGTGTTTTTGTATCCGGTCCATTACTTTCCATAGATCAAATGATGTTGCAATTTGCGTAACACACATGTTCACAATAATAAGGCGACGTGGCCTGCGCAACATCCGACCCCATACCTCCAAGATCAAAGTAACACTTGGATGTCAAACCCTAACATGTTATGTTACAGGGTATTTTTCCAAGTCAGGTCCAAGCAAATGGAATGTCATTGGTGAATCGCCCACATGCCCTTATCAATGAAAAGGTTACGTATTGGACATGAAATATAACTTTTAAAGACCGTACCATTTATTTATTATGATTTGGCACTTTTTGTGGTTTTGAAATGGTGAAAAAAGCAATCAAATGTATTTCTGTTGACACATACACAGGAGTTATTTCGTTGATTTTTCTTTCATGAATTTCTTGTTGCGTGTGCTGTCCTAGCATTTGTCAATATTTTGCACTGAAATTCCAGATCCATACCTCAAACTTTTGAAAAAGCACAATTTTGTTCTTGATGTAAAACGTTCTTTAGGCGGGAGACGTTGGTAACTCTGTTTGCAATTCTTGTTGACAAGGCCATGGCAATATCTATTTCATTATTTCATACTACTTTAGATTACTTACTTAAACTGACATTGTCATGGCAGAATTTTTTATTGTTTCATACTACTGTAGATTACATAGTCAAATTATCAAGGTCATGGCAACAATTATTTTCATAGCAACATCTATTCCATCATACTGCTGTATGTCACATATTCAAATTGACGAGGTCATAGCAAACTTATTTTACACTGCACTAGATTACCAAGCCGTAGATGACAATTTCATTTGTGATATAAACGGGAAACATATTCCAAAAACCATGAGATGTATACATAACATTGACGAAACCGGTTTTCCTATTGGTTGTAGAGATGGGAGTCATCTGAACAATTGTGGTATGTACATAATCTAATAGTATGCAAATAACGATTCAGCAAAGTGCATGATGAATTACGTTCATAAGGGACATCGTTATTTTAACACGTGGTCGAACAAAATCAAAACAAGTCAATGATAGTTCCAAAACAACATATTGAACTGCTAACATCCTTTAATCACAAAGTCTAAATGAAAGTTAAGACACATCATTATCAAAAGGTGAAAGAAAGAAGTTAACAGATTATTTCAATGTTCAATATTTATAAACTTTGTCTCTTGTGAAGACTGTATATCAGTCAGCCAAATTTAATGCCTTTATTGTACGTTTTCCATAGTTGAATAATGTCCTTATGAGAGATATCTAATATTCTAGAGATAACTGGTAAGAGAGTAAGTAAAAGAGAACTGTTCTATCAGCATCTTTTCCCACTTGAAAGATAGTCTGATTAAGGCATGTCACAACGAGGTTTCGATGTATACATTATCTATATATGTGACTTCATAACAGTTGATAATAAGTGCCATGTGGTAGTTCATACTTCAGTATTGTAATTCTTTCTGATATTACAAAGTCATGTGCGTCAGATGGTCTCAGTGCAAGGTTTCTAAAGTGATCGGCCCATATTATTGCTCCCAAACTTACCACTATATTCAATGATAGCATTCTAAACAATACATGTCCTAAATATTATTAAAAATGGCAAAGTCATCCATATACATAAAAAGGATTCTAAAAGTGATAAAAGAAATTATAGGCCACTTTCCATACTTCCCTTGATATCACTTATTCTTGAACGTCATGTCATTTCACATTTAAAGCAAACCTTGAGAAAAATTAACTTCTATACCAACATCTGTCTGGATTCAGGTCAAATCATTAATGTCAAACTGCATTTTTGATGAGTGCATTACAGCTATTGACAAACATGAAATAGTTCGTTCAATTTTCCATGATCTCTCTAAAGCTTTTGACTATGTGGAACACTCTATTATTATTTAAAAGGTTAGAATGTATAACCTAGACCCTTCATCAGTTACTTGGTTTTTCTTCCTTTTTAGATTGCAGAACCAAAAAAACTTTCATGTATATCCGGTTTATATTCAGAGTCAAGTTCAGTAACTACTGGAGTTCCTCAGGGCTCAGTGCTAGGTCCTATACTGTTTTAAATCTATATCAATGACCTGCCTTTGTCTATGAAAAAAACATAAACTGATATTTTTGCTGATGACACCACCCTTTCAACCTCTGATGTATCCTTAAACAGATTAGTTGAATCTCTTACTCATGATCTTTTAAATGCCAACAAATGGTTTGATTTGAATCGCATGTATATCAATGCTAACAAAACTAAGGTCATGTATATTTCCTCAAAACACAAGCAAAATTATATTTATGAAAGTAATCATTGTATTTCATATAAAACAGAGCAAATTGTTTGTAGCTCTGAAGAAAAATTATTGAGTATTACAATTAATAACACCTTGTCTTGGCAAAGTCATTTTGATAATCTTCTTAAAAAATTCAACTCATTGTTACATTATTATCTCGTTAAAAATTATTCATATCTATACCTGTACTAAAAATGTTTAACAATGCATAAATTTTAGCACATCTTGACTATTGTTGCATAATTTACTGTTACTGTACGTCTTTTCTAGATGATAAACTCATTAAGTTTCAAAAGAGAGCTCCAAGACTAATTCTAGACAAAAATTATGACACTCATCCTGCAGAACTTTTTTCGGAACTCCGCTGGTTGACCTTTTCACAGAGGGTTGTTTTTCAAAAAGCTATTATGATGTTTAAAATAATGAATACTCAGGCGCCTTCCTATTTATTGAATTATTTCATTTTATCGTCAGATGTTCATACTCGCATTTTGCGTTCATCATCTGATTCAACTTTATACCCCTAGACCAAATACTGAACAATGTCGTAAATTAACAAGAATAAAGATCAACAAGGCAAAGGCAACGTTCATAGGACGCTGCCCCGGACACACCCAAGTAGGACACCCAGAAGGCACCAAACAAAAAGTCTTTTGTTTATTCTGGATCTTGTATTTGAAACGACCTTCTTGATTATATTTAGTGTGCTACATCTGTGAACCATTTTAAAACCTGTTACTTGAGAAATTATCACACACTGATGTATACAAATTAATAATCTCCTGTATGTATTTACATTTATGTATTTTAATAGTTTGAGTATGTTAAATTTATGTTGTTTCTTGTTGAGGGCCTCATGGAAGATTAATATGTTTGTTCAAATAAGTTCTCTCGTTAGATAAAGTCTTTATTATTATTATTATTATTATTTTCCGGTCCACCACGTTAGTTTTGATGATTGAATACCGCTTAGGCAGGTGCAAGGAGGCATGAGAGATTTTACACTTTTCTATTATCTCTTATGAACAGATTCAATATGGGACTTAAGTCCTAGATTCAGACAAACCAAGTCCGCAGTTCTTATGTTTGTATACATCGCCCTTTTTCCAGTTATTCTATTTGCTAGGACTTTGACAATGTTTCATGTTATATTTTGAATCGTTATTTATGCAACATCTAATTAACTACTGGGTCTGGTAAGGTCGAGCTTTTTTTACTACGAACGTACAAAATCCTAGCTTTGTTATTTGATTTATATTGGACTATTTTAGGTCAAATCAGTGTTGCTTGTTTGACATGATTGTTGTGACAAAAATATTTAGAATTAATATTCTACGACAATTTAAATATCAAATAACTATTTTTGATATGAAAATTGGATTAAATTTATTAATATCTTGGTTATAAATATCTAATAAAAATATATCAAATGTCAAAAAGCTTTATCTCAGAATGTTTATTATATTTATGATATTTTTTAACTGTATTTATTATCTCATGCTGGATTAGATATTCTTTTTGTTGTTAATAATGTATAAACATTTTACTCTAATGTGATGGAAAAATATTGTGCGATGTATGTTTGACAGAGCACTATACATGTCCAGAGGGTATGGCTAAATGCCCAAACAGCTATTGTATTCCACAGCGGTTTCTATGTGATGGACTTCTACATTGCCCGGGAGGGGAAGATGAATACTATTGTGGTCAGTCATTTCAAATTCATTTTAGGGAGAATGCATTTCAATAATGCTAATTTTAACGAAAAATTTGAAAATGTATTTTAAATTAAAGAAAGTTATTTACACAATGCAAAACGGCATTATAATCTACGTAAGAGAAGTCAAAATATGCAAATATAGCCGTCACTGCGTTAGTCAAGCAGTAAAAATATGTAATGAATACTGCAAAATCAAAATGCATGTACATTATTATTTGAATCTTATTGCATCAAAATAACAAGGACATCATTATTGGAATCTTGAATCCTTTAAAGCTACTTAAAATGTTACTACTACTATGAAATACTTTAAGGGTTTGTCTGGAGGCATGCAGCTCAGAGATAAAAGTCATATCAACAACATAAATTAACTAGATGTAATATACAACCATACTAATAACTCAAATAATTTAAAATCTTAAAGATCATTGATAGATTGTTTCCCAAGAAAAATAAATACAATATAAAGGTAGCTGGCAAGAGAAAGTGGGAGGAGAGAGAGAGAAATCAAATTGTTACAATGGTTACTCTCTTCTTTAGAATATACCATGCTAAGTTGTATTCCTTCAAAGCGATGAACAACTGAATTAATGACATCTACGTTTAAACATTTGCAGCTGTCGTACATTTGTTACTCTCGTTTTTTTGTGGCGAATCTTAACTGTTTCATTTTTTCTTTTTTTGGTTTATTGTAAAATTGCAGAATGTGCCTCATCAAAAAATGAAATTCTTATTATTCACGACGAGGAAACTACTGATGGGCCAGATATATTTCGGTTTGCACAGCAATTTTCCACTCCAACAAATATTGTTCGTGTATTAAGCTATAAGGCAACAAAACCATTCAGTGCTTATGGAATCAATAATTTGTTGCTAGACGTTCTTGATAAGGAAATAAATAGAGCACATGATACTGAAAATTCGTTCAGTTGTCGCTATAAAACAATGGCAAAACATCTTCTAGAGTCAGTTCATTTTACAAATGATCACCTGAAAGGTGTTATTTTAATTCAAACGAGAGGGGTTGCAGAAGAAGTCAATAAGGAAATCGTAAAAACAAAGTTTATCTTGGAACAAAACGCCAAAGTTTACAGGGTGATCGAGAATTTTAATGTGTCAAGTTATTCAAAGACTTCAAGTTCGGAAAATGTTTTAGAATTTTATGTTAGAAGATGGCAGAGTCTAAATGGAATTGGTGCAGAATATTTCAGCGACCTATGCAATAGTAAGGTTTACATTGTTATAGATAGTGAAATTGAACAAACCATAATGCATGTTTGAAAAACAAATCTTTTTATTGACTAAGTTTGACTTTAACAGAAAACAAACAATTCAATTCAACATATTTAAGCACTAAGCTTTTATGACGAAATATTTTTCGAAAATAAAAATGTTGATAGAGTTCTTAAATGAATGAATATGTACATATATGTGATGAATAATAATATTCTGTTCTGGAACATTTTATTAACTGCCATACATTGATGTGTCATATCGGATAATCAGGCCCAGGACTATAGTTATTTTAAGTATATGTTCTGTATAAACTCTGAATGATAAAGCAATTTTCTAAACGTTCCAACCCAAAATCATTTACCCCAACTGTGTGTATGAAGATGTACTGTCATGACACAAAGTGTGGGTTAGTTCAATGTGCATATATGTATTTATTAGTTTCTTTCGTTTGTATGGTAGACTTTTCACACTCACAGCAACAATTTTTATTTTCAGTAACAACAAAGGTTCACTGCCCCTATGGTTACAAATGTGCTTGGAGTCATGCTTGTTTATTGATAGATCAAGTCTGTGACGGGATTATTCATTGTATCCATGGTGACGATGAGGCAATTTGTGACTTTAGATGTCCAGATAATTGCACATGCCAGGGGTATGTTGCTGATTGCAGCAACACTGACTTTCAGTTATCTTTATTACCAACAATACCAGATACAGTCCGGTATCTTGATTTAAGTTCTAACATTGGACTCAGCTCTATCTTGGAGGAAACTTATTTACATTGGCAAACTTTAATCGTCTTTAATCTTTCATACTGTGGAATACAGCGTATAAATTCTTATTCGTTTGAAAGAATAAAGAATATCCGCCATTTAGATCTAAGTTACAACTTATTAACAATTTTGCCAGATTTTGTTTTTATCAGCTTAGAGCAGCTACAAGTCCTTAATCTACGAGGTAACTATCAGCTATCAGTTATAGGAATGGAAGCCTTTGCTGGACTGGACCATGTTGGAGAACTGGACTTAGCCAATGCTAGACTGGAAACAATTTTGGCAGACACATTTTCAGGAATGAGTTTACACAACTTAGACTTATCAAACAACAAGCTAAAGGGATTGGCAAGTTTTGCTTTCCGCGGTGCATCTATACGGTCTATCAGTTTCAAAGAAAATAATATTAAATCATTTAATACAGAAATATTTACGGGGCTTATTGGTTTAGAAAACCTGATTACTCCGGAGTTCAAATTCTGTTGTATTCGACCCAATTATGTAAAAGAAGAAAACTGTTATCCTCAAAAAGACGAGTTTTCATCCTGTGATGACCTTATGAGAAATTCTGTGCTACAGTTTTTGATATGGTTAATAGGAATCACTGCGTTTCTTGGAAATATTCTGACGCTTTTATATAGGCTGAAATATGATAGAGATAGGTTGAAATTGGGGTTTGGCATATTTGTAACAAACTTGGCAGTTGCCGATTTTCTAATGGCTATATATCTCATCATTATAGCTGCTGCCGATTCTGCATTTCGGAAAAGGTAAGTCACGTGATGTTCCTGAAATAGAAAAGTAACACTTAAGATATTATATACTATATATAGGTGACTTTAAAAGGCCGAATTGTAATAAAAATATTAACATTAATGACTATACTTATGTGATGTCTCTGCCTAATTCAATTTAGACTGATATGAATCAATGCAACGAATTATATAATAAATTAAAATAAATATTATTAGGTAAAATGTCTGAGGAAGAAAACTATGCGCAGACTGATTGGGATTCGAACCCGTGGCGCCGGGAATCGTTTTGCAGCTATATCGACCCAGCTTTCAGGTGGTTTACACAGTTTCTCCCCTAGTCGTGAAAAGTTTTATATCGGGACAAAAGAGTCTCGCACCAAAGTTTTTATTCATTGTCTTTTTTGTTGAATAGTACTTTGTATTTACATTATAGTCGTGCGTCCTCATGAACATTAAATCAAGCATGTGGGTGTGCTCAACATTTTTGTAAGTTACAGTACATTTGTACCTATACAAATTATGTAGTCATTTGTGATGCAAATTGAACATATTCTTTTAAAGATACATATTTATGGACGACTACTGGAGGCACAGTATATGGTGTAACCTCGCAGGAATGCTGTCCACCACTTCTTCAGAAGCGAGCGTTTTATTTCTTTGTCTCATTACATTGGATAGGCTTCTGGTTATCAAATTTCCGTTTGGACGAGCTAAATTGACCAAAGACAGAGCTGTCACTTGTGCTATTTTCACGTGGGTATTTTCCGTTACGGCAGCCATATTTCCTCTTGCTTATGAAGGATACTTTAAAAACGAATTCTACTCAAAGTCTGGTGTTTGCATTGCTTTACCGTTAACAAGAGATCGTCCACCTGGCTGGGTTTACTCCTTATCTGTCTTTGTTTGCCTGAATTTTCTTACATTTATCTTAGTCGCAGTTGGGCAGCTCTCGATTTTCATTGAAATTCGCAATTATTCTGGAATCGCCACCACTGTAGAAAGTTCAAGAAAAAGGGACCTTAAAGTTGCAAGGAATCTTCTGCTAGTTGTAGCAACTGATTTTATGTGCTGGTTTCCTATAGGAGTCATGGGTAAGAAGTTATTTTAATGATCCATTTAACCGGATAAATAACATACCCCACTACATTTTTTTTATTTATTTTTTTCATTACGATTTAATAAGCTTGCCCGATTTACCGATTTAAAGACACTGTTACTTATAAAACAATGTGATAGTTAGTTATGATAGAGCTGGCCCAAAAATGTTGTAAATGTATCTTTAATTCTTGCAATATTTGCGCTGTCCGGTCAAGTGATATCTATGCATCGGCAGCTGTTTTTAGCTTGACAATTCGCAGAATATTCGAGCTAATACAATCACCCATTAGCCGGCGTCGTGTCGGTGTCGACGCCCTTGTGGTTAAGTTTTAACGTGTAATCTGGTATCTCCATATTGAATGGATTGAAACTTCACACACTTCTTGTCCGTGATTATCTAACATGATTGGCACAATTCCCATAATTCTGATATGCTTTTTTTTTGCACAATTATGCCCCTTTTACGACTTATATATACCGCCTTTTTTTTTGCACAATTATGCCCCTTTTACGACTTATATATACCGCCTCCGTGGTCGAGGGGTTAGAGTCGATGACTTCTAATCCAGTTACCTCTCTGGCGTGGGTTCGATCCCCGGGAGATGCTTTGGTAGTTTAGCGCGGAGGAAGGTTGTCTAGTACTGGTGTAACTCTCCAGGAACGATGGTTAGGAAACTACCCGCCTATATGACTGAAATACTGTTGAAAAAGGCGTAAAATGAAACAAACAAACAAAAACAAACAAACGACTTATATATTTTTGGTTAAGTTTTTGCTGAAAGCTGGTATCTCCATAACTACTGAAGGGAATGAAACTTCACACACTTGTTCTCTGTGATTATTTTACATGATTGCACAAATCCCATAACTCTAACTTGCTTTTTTGCATAACTATGCCCCTTTTTCGACTTCGAAATTCTTGGAAGTGTTTGCGTGTAAGCTGGTATCTCCATAACAACTGTGATTATTTAACATGATTGCACAAGTCCCATAACTCTGAATTGTTTTTTTGCATATCTATGCCCCTTTTTCGACTTCGAAATTCTTGGAAGTGTTTGCGTGTAAGCTGGTATCTCCATAACTACTGAAGGAAATGGATTGAAACTTCACACACTTGTTCTCTGTGATTATTTAACATGATTGCACAAGTCCCATAACTCTGACTTGCTTTTATGCATAAATATGCCCCTTTTTCGACTTCGAAATTCTTGGAAGTGTTTGCGTGTAAGCTGGTATCTCCTTAACTACTGTGATTATTTAACATGAGTGCACAAGTCCCATAACTCTGACTTGCTTTTTTGCATAACTATGCCCCTTTTTCGACTTCGAAATTCTTGGAAGTGTTTGCTTGTAAGCTGGTATCTCCATAACTACTGAAGGGAATGGATTGAAACTTCACGCACTTGTTCTCTGTAATTATTTATTAACCTAATTGGCAAAAGTCCAATAACCCTGACTTTAAAAAAATCTGAGTTAAGTTTTTGCATGTAAGCTGGTATCTGCATAACTACTGAAGGGTTTGTGCTTTTTTTTTCGGGACAATTTTATGCATTCATAATAATCAATTAGTGGTTTACTCGATATCACACCTTAATAACAAGCCTTTGTACCTTTTTCGGACAATGTTATGTGTTCATATAAGTAAGCATTATTATACTCAATGAAACACCCTAATGTGACAACTTTTTTTCCGAAATGTCAAGCGCCGCTCTTGTTATACTACCAGTCAACTCGGCTCTAAATTCTATTTAGTGCAATCATTGCAGGGAAAGTAAAAAATATACTTTTAAATTAATAATTATTGTATCTTCAATTCTAGCAATGTTTGCGCTGTCTGGTCACGTGATATCTGGAGAGGTATATGCATGGGCAGCTGTTTTTATTCTACCAGTCAACTCGGCTCTTAATCCTATTTTATATACATTAAGCGCCATCGTTGGAGGAACGGTGAGTTATTTACTATGAATTTCTTTCCAGCAAATGAAAAGCATGTGTAAGGTCTGTAACTCAAAAGTTTCAATCCAACATTTCAGCTTGGCTGCCAGTTGTTATATTATGTTCATAAGTACAGAGGCTTTATTTGTGCCATTATTACTTGCTAACGGAACGGACAACTTTTCCTGCAGACTATAAACAGTTTCAACTTGCCACCAAATAAATATGCTTTGAACGTAAGCTTTAAATTCATTTACTTGAAATGCTAATTGAAATGCACGAAATAAGTAATCAATTAAATCAATGAGTTATATGAATTAATTAAATCATTTAATGTAATATCTAATTGTAATCTGTAGCTGTAACAACAATATAAATAGCGCTTGCACCTTACCTTATATGAAAATAAAAAATAATAATAATAATAAAAAAACTAGAAATGTGTCACCATGCCACGGATGCCCCCGCATGCAGCCAAACTTTCAGATGTTATAATATTTAGTTCCAAATTTGTTTGCACAAATTATTTTTCTGATTCTAAGTTCAAGGCTCTTTAAACTTTTCAATGTTAACACAAACCATTTTTATACAATGTTCAAAGCACTGAAATATTCAGTCTTAACCTTTCGAAAATAGCATATTGCATATTTGTAGCCAAAATAATGGCTATATACATTTCCACAAAAGTATGAGTGCTGAAACTGAAAGTTCAAAATTTTTCCAACATTCAGGAAAGATAAGTTTGTCCACAATCATTGAACCACGACCAAATTCAAAATTAAACTGCTCATTCCTAAGATGTATCTATATTATTTTCAAAGTGAAAGGGACATAACTCTGCAAAAAAAATCATCGAACTATGACCAAATTCAAACTTGACCTGCGCATTCCTTTGACATATCCATATGTCAATTTTGAGTTGAATATGTAACACTGTTGGGTTGATAATGAACAGAAACTGTAAATTTCATATCATTTTCAAAGTGAAAGGGGCATTAGATGTGTAGTACTGTTGGGGAGATAATAAACGGAAACTGAAAATTTCATATTATCTTTAAAGTGAAAGGGGCATAACTCTGCCAAAAATCATCGAACCATGACCAAATTTGAACTTGACCTGCGCATTCCTTTGGCGTATCCATTTGTTAAATTTGAATTGAATGTGTAATACTGTTTGGGAGATAATAAACGGAAACTGAAAATTTCATATTATTTTCAAAGTAAAGGGGACATAACTCTGCCAAAAATCATCGAACCATGACCAAATTTGAACTTGACCTGCGCATTCCTTTGGCGTATCCATTTGTTAAATTTGAGTTGAATGTGTAATACTGTTGGGGAGATAATAAACGGAAACTAAAATTTTCATATTATTTTCAAAGTAAAGGGGACATAACTCTGCCAAAAATCATCGAACCATGACCAAATTCGACCTTGACCTGTATTTTCTCATGACATATCCATATGTAAAGTTTGAGTTGAATGTGTTGTTCCATTGGGGAGATTATGAACGGAAACTGAAAATTTCATATTATTTTCAAAGTGAAAGGGACATAACTCTGCGAAAAATCATCGAACCATGACCAAATTTGAACTTGACCTGCGCATTCCTTTGACGTATCCATATGTCAAGTTTGAGTTGAAAGTGTTGTACCATTGGGGAGTTAATAAACGGAAACTGAAAATTTCATATTATTTTCAAAGTAAAAGGGGCATAACTCTGCCAAAAATCATCGAACCATGACCAATTTCGAACTTGACCTGTATTTTCTCATGACATATCTATATGTCAAATTTAAGTTCAATATGTGCAACTGTTATTAAGATAATGAACGGAAACTGATGATGACGGAAGGACGGAATGACGGACTGACGGAACAGGGTAACACTATTACAAAAACTTGCTTAGCGTATTTCAATAAAAAACGATAAACCCAAGAAATAATTTATTCCTTTTAAGTTTTTATGAAAATTGAGACCAGCTCATTACCTTTTTGGCAAACATACATAAATTTACGTATGTATAATTTCTTACAGCATGTCTTTATGAGAACTTTAATTTGACTTTTAGCAACACGCAATACTTGTGTTAAAAAATTATCCAGCTAGCTTATTGAATGTCGGTGGTTCTACTTAGATGCGGGGGTGGGGTCTTTACCCACCAGTCGTCATAATTATAACTGTCACAGATTGAAATTACATATTTATGGCAGTCGCGGCTTTCCATAGTTTTCCATAGTGTACTATTCGGATATGTTTAACATTTTATTGATGGTTGCTGATTTGTGACATGCTCCGCGAGGCGCCAAAGAAAATCACGAATTTACAACAAAGCGACAACTTTGTCGTAATTTCGTTCCGCGGGGCGCTCTGTGAAAACAATAAATAAAAACGACAAAATTTTCACTCTTTTCGCCTTTCACTCCGCAGTACGCCAGACCATATTTCAGAAACAAGTTAAAGTGATCACTGTCACATATTCGTGCCTTGTCCTTCGCTCCGCGAAGCGCCAGGCGAAAACACGAAAAAAAGACAGTGACCACTTTGTTTCACTTTGGCTCCGCGAGACGCCAGGAAAACACGAAGTTACGACAATGTGGTCAATTTGTCGTACTTTTGCTCTGCAGGGCTCCAGACTAGAATACGAGTGTCGTGTTTTCGTATGAGGCCATGCGAAAATAAGACATAACACAAATCAGAGTGCTTTCAAATTTGTGTTCAGGTTGCAATTCTCTAGTAAAAATCCTGATAAAGTTAAACATTGTGTTATGTATGCAACATATTATATGTATATAGTATTATCACTGTTCTATTTTAGAACATAAACTACATGTATGTACTAGAACTTTCTTAACTGTTGTAGAAAATTCTACATTATGATTCATACATTATATTTAGATAGAAATTTCCTGAATGTTCTTTATTGTTGAAGTTGCTAGATTATGATTACTGTAGAATATGGAAGACTATTCTGGAAAGTTCTTAGCTTAATATATATATATATAGGGGACATTTATCATGACCTTTACCTTTTAAGTCATCAGTTACCTTATAAGTCATCAAAACATTTGGAGTATTATTCAACTTGGATATTAAGTAATTTATTGGAGCTTGGATTTTCAAATAGATTAAATTATTCTTGTGGATTTTATTGTGGGAATTTATTCTAAAGTGTTCTTGGATTTAACTTGGATTTAACTGTGCTATTCAAAAGGGGATCATTCCCGGATTAGACTAGACATTTGAGATTTCATTTTTATTTGGACTTCACGTATTTGTAAACATAAATTGTTATTCAATTGTTCTTACATAATTTTTCTGTAATAAATTTGTTATTGTTACAAGTTTGTTGCTGGCTTTTTCTTTCTCGTTACGCCTGGATCGTAACAATTGTCATGACGTAACTCGTTTCTTCAATTGAGTGACAGATTGCAGTTACTCTGTTGAACCGATTGTAAATGTATTCAGTGAATGAATTGATCGTTAAGTAACTCTTTCATATCTAAAGAAGTTACCAAAAATTATTTCATTTTGTTATATTTTCAGAAATTCAGTCCCAGTACTGATGAACAATCATTGAAACAAATGACAAAAGGTTTGTTGTTTCCTATCTAGAGTTGTAAAACTTTTATTCCGGGCATCAGTTGTGTTACATATGATACAGTGGTTGAATAAAAAAAGTAAAGTGAATGATTTTGCATTGACTGGTACGTGATCGGTAACATGTCAAAACCCTTTTAAACCGACATCGGTTAAAATGTATGGACATAATTTTCATTTTCTATTGCCTTTGGTTTTCACATTCAAGAAAAATAAGCATTCCTTCACTTGGGGACCATACGCCATTCACAAAGGATCACATTGAAGGTTCACTATCACCACCGTATGAACACATCTGCAAATGTTTCTTAATTCAGGATTTCAACTTTATCCTATATAAATGTTGATTTGATTGGGGTTGTGGACAGTAGCTTACGTTTACCACTACCGTTCATAAACAGGCTCATTCACTGCTCATGCAGTATTTTTAATTTTGCCATTTTTGGGTGGTCTCTGTTTTTTACTTCTTTATGTCTTCTGGGAAATTAGGAATTTTCTAACAAATCACTGATAAAAAATACATGTCTCTCTCAGATGTGATATCTATTTTCAAAAAAATAGATCAGCAAATACAAAGTAGAAAAAAAATCATTCATAAAATTTCAGAAATAAGTTACAATGTTGCAATTAAATCTGACTGATAATAAGAGCACACTTTATTTTGCCATTTAGAACTAGGAGAGAACGCGATCAGATGTTTAAATGCCAGCCGTTGTTTAACAAGGTCGATACGTCGCCATGACTATGAAGACATCACTTTGATTCCCGACGAAGTAGACATACCAGCCGTGTCTATCTTATCTATTTGTAAGGCACTGGCACATACATTAGAAGGATTACAAAGTTGCTCTCTAGATATAAGTCTATTAGACAAAGGCTCTTTGTTTGTTGGTGTCAGAAGTAAACAGGTAATCTAAGACAAATTTTCTTTTATTCATTTTGTTTTCATGTACATGTTTATTTCATTTTTATGATAATAGTATAGCCCTTAGATTTTTGTATGTATTATTGCTAAGTTATAGGTTTGTATGATTTTTTATAACATATTCATGTTGTAATAATTCTAGCTTGCTCCAAACTGAACAGATAGTAAGAAAGTAAGTAAGTAAGTAAGTAAGTAAGTAGGTAGGTAGGTAGGTAGGTAGGTTAGTTAGTTAGTTAGTTAGTTAGTTAGTTAGTTAGTTAGTTAGTTAGTTAGTTAGTTAGTTAGTTAGTTAGTTAGTTAGTTAGTTAGTTAGTTAGTTAGTTAGTTACTATTTTTTTCATTTCAGTGACATGTGATTTTTTTACAAAAACACATATCGTGATATCGCTCGTTGATTTCAAGTTTGCTGTTATAATAACACAGCTTATTTCATCTAATGATATATGTTTATTGAGCAAAATGATAGGTGAATAAAGTTGGTCCGCCATGTTATTTTCAAGTAACTGTGAATGTTCCTTTTGAGTTATCAAATTCTGTGCAATCTTTGCCGTTATACACACAGTTTTTCAAAATTGCGTCGCCACTTTTCCATTTCTTCGCCTTTTCATTTCGAATAACATCAACGTTATCATATATGATCTCACAGGGAATTGATTGTCATTTCTTGAACTTAATTTGTCTATTTGGTCACAGAATTCTCTTGGATTATTGGTGCATAGCGTTTCTATTTCGTCGGCTTTTGACAGCCTGTAGGCCCGCTCTGTCTTGCGTAAAGTATTGTCGAATAAGTCACGTGCAACTATGTATTCATGGCGCAAAGCTGTTTTCACGCTATGAGTCCCGGAAAATTTTAGAAAAGCACGTTCTTTTTGTCGAAGTGTTTTCAAGAGATCAGTCAATACGTCATTCTAATTCGGCTTTCTTACTCTTTTTGTAGATTTTGAGTCGTTTTTCGATCGTGTTCTGTCCATTTTCTCGGTAATTGCAATGCACAAATTATTGTATAAAACGTTCATATCACACTCTGTATCTCGCGACATGTTTTAATTCTGTTCATGCTATCTGTTAAAACTTAACGGTCAATGTCCATATAATCATAAAATTGTCCTGAATCGGGCGCTCTTTAAATCTTTTTTGATTGCTAATTTTACCCGGATCCAGTAATTGCTGTCTTCTGTGGAAGGCATTAGCGGCTAATGTCGTGACGAATGGTCCGGTAACCTTGATCTTTCACCAAGCAAGCCGTGTAAATTATCATGGTCATCAATACTTTGCATAGTAATTACTTCAAATGAGATGCACTTTGAGAACCGGTCTAGTGGAACGCAGATCAAACACAAAACTTTCTTTACGTATTGACGTAAAATTTTTATCTTTTCATTTAGGACGCAACATTTAGAATAATTAAAAAAAAATTATGAATTCATGACAGTGCTGTTTTATGGTTTGGTCAAGCACTTTCCTGTCGGGAATGTTGTCAAAACCTTTGATAGATCTAGTATCTGATGATCGGAAAACGATAAAACTACGAAATCACTGTCTGTAGATTTGTTCACGAATTTAACGTCAAGTATACCATCATATGTTTTATCAAATACCGATACATTATGTTTCAAAACAACTAGTCTTTATGAGTAATCCTACATCACCCGAAGGTTTGGGATCATTTACGGGAATAGCCAATCCAAGTATAATACTGTACGATTAATTCATCATCATTCCCTAAATGATTATATCACAATTCAAGCTATTTATTATACAAGTGCGTAAGTCATTATTGTCTTTAGTCTTTAGTCATTCCGCATGGTTTATATGTGCTAGACTTAAGAGTATCTGGCTGGGAAAAGTCCTATTAATTGGTCATTGGCGGGACATCAACACTTTTTATATGACTTTCGGATTGTTGATAACGTGACACACGGGATCGATAAATCTAAGATCTGCTGTCTGTGTTTAGGGTTGCCTTCTAGTAGTAATTCGACCTCTGGCGTCTACGCGCAGTTAGCGCCCTTGTGGGAGGTTTTGAATTTACATCTCGAGCATTCATTATATCAGACGTTCAATTCGTGATTTCCTGCTCTGTATCTGGATGTATTTTATAACAGTCTATGCATCTAAGCTTTAGTTTGTAAAATCACTTTTGCTCAAGAGGCTGTACACTAAATTGGCGATCATGCATCTAAGCTTTAGTTTGTAAAATCACTTTTGCTCAAGAGGCTGTACACTAAATTGGCGATCATGCATTTTCGCGGGAAGACGAACAGCGGCTGATAATCGAACAATTGAGCAAACCTCTTCACCAAGGGCGTTGTGCTACTTTAATCAAGTCCTCTGATCGGGTAAAATGTATCCCCTAGCCGTGACGGTTCGGGGTGTCAAGCGGATTATCCCGCATACAGAATATGAGCCGTGTCATGACAAAGCCAACGTAATGCGTTTGCGACCAGCATGGATCCAGACCAGCCTGCGCATCCGCGCAGTCTGCTCAGGATCCATGCTGTTCGCTTACCAACTCTATTACAAGTAGAGAAAGCATGGATCCTGATCAGACTGCGCGGATGCGCAGACTGGTCTGGATCCATGCTGGTCGCAAACCCATTGTGTTGGTTTCATGACGCGGCTCATATTGATCTTTGATCTGTAGTAATGGCCGACACGTTATTACCAGAGAAAGTTGATTGCTCTACATTAATCAAACCATCACTTATCGCGTGAACATTGGTCAACACGTCATCAATACGTCAGGTTTTCCTTCCAATGTCAAAACTCAGTTCATCTTTCAATGCTCAAACTTATGAGTCAATATCTGCTATTAGTTTGCTTCTCATTTTAAGTAATTTAGATTCAAACATTCTTTTTCATGCTATCTTGTCCTAATTTAATTTCAGTAACAGCCTGTACTAAAAAGGCTAGCTGCTGCTTTTCGTTCGTTTTAACAACTTTACCTGGAGAATCAATTCCCGCCATAATTTTGGTCTGATTTTGGCTATTTGTCTTTATTATAGGCGTTGATGTTTGTTGATTAAATACACTGCTTTCACAGGCACTTGTAGTAGAATCTGATAAACTTAGGTCCTTTTCATATAATATCCCGTTTGTTTTTTTGTTTTTTTAATAATTTCACTAAGCATCAGTGAATCCGAACCACCAGTAACATATCCGAATTTGGCTCGAGTCCGAGTCACTGCCGTTACTGCGTTTTTTTCCGTTTATGTTTTGCCATCAGAAGTCAAAGACTCTAGGACATATGTAATCCAACCGAAATGATTTTATAATAGATGTTTAGAAGCACAATATTCCGATTTATGTATCGATTGTATACATGTTCTCAACCACTTTGAAACACACGACCATTACGAGCACCTGTTCACACCTTGTCGTATAAAATAATAGATACTACTAGATTGCCACCATTGTAATTCATGGGCCAAACATCATTTTCATAGAAGGTATATGGTGTTAGTGATAACTATTCAACAGCAAAAATCCTAGACTATCCGTACTTGTGCCTTTGGTCATACATATTTACGCAACCATTATAAAACCTAGCAATTCTACCAAGTCTAACCAGATAATCTACAGCTTGCTTTCTTCCGTCATAAACGGGTAGTTCCAAAGGATTTGCAGCTTTGGAATAACATTTATATATCACGTAATGGAGACATTACGATATGTATCATAAAATACCAATGATTAATATTTTATGTAATAGATGCATTTCTCTGTTTTAGCTTACAGGATTACTGAGAATTAAAGCTGTACCGTTTATATCATATAAACCAGAGGATAAAACTGAGAGGATCAAACATCTAGGAATGATAATGAAAGGTCTTTTAGCAGCAAGAGAAAAGCGACAGTTTTGTGGAACTTAATAACTGGATAACTTTTAACAAGCGTAACTGGAGCACTGTTGTTTAAGAAAAAGGTTTTCTAACCGGTGAACATTTCAAAATTAGTTTTCCATCAACCAACGGTTCTTGAAAGGTGAATCGCATGCGTAAAAATAATAAAATACTTCAGAAATAACCTGGAATTTCAGTATATTTATTGTCGGTGTAATAGACTTAAGTGGCATGTAAAAATTAAAAATTATATAGTGCTTAGATAGATAATGCTTTCTAGTTTACTGTGAACACATTTTAACTGTTAAGATTATTTCAAATTGATGTTTTTGTATAGTTCACTGTTGTCGGAACACCGGTTTTTACGTATATAAACTCACTATCGTTGCAACAGAAACTGACTAAAAGGTGATGCTATTCCAATTTTGAATGCATCGCAGGTTTCAAGTGTTTTCAGTGCTCTGATTTAAACCTAATTTGTCTCTTTATAATTGTTGTTCGAAAAGTTTATCTACTTATTTTCAATTCATTGTTTGTTTGTTTGTTTAGTTAATTAATCAACAAGAAGAATTAATTACGGAATGTAACAATTTGCAGAAAAAGAGCAAGCACTGGTAGTGTGTTGTGGTTATAGTCTTAAAAACTGTATGTTAGACATACACATGTATATTGTAATTTAAGCCTAATTTTTATATTTATAACATAACTCTTAAATATTTTATTTATTTATTTATTTATTTATTTATTTATTTATTTATTTATTTATTTATTAGCTCACCAGAGGCGAAGGCTCAGGGTGAGCTATTAGTATCAAAGGGAGATGCTCCGGCCTCCGTCGTCCGACGTCATGCGTCAACAATCGTCTTCTTCTCTGAAACTACTGGGCAGATTTACTTCAAATTTGGTCTGTAGCATCCTTGTGACAGTCACACTTGAATTTGCTCATGTCATACCAATTGGCCCCTTTTAGGTGTCGGCAGAGCTAAAAATAGAAAAACCTTTAAACATCTTCTTCTACAGAACTAATTGATGGATGATCACCATCTGTAGCATTCTTGGGTAGTCCTTTACCAAGTTTGCTCATATTGATTTGATTGGCCCCTTTTAGGAGTCTCTAGGGCTAAAAATAGAAAAACCTTTAAACATTTTCTTCTACAGAACTAATGGATGGATGATCACCAAACTTTGGCTGTAGCATTCTTGGGTAGTGTTTTATCAAGTTTGCTCATATGAATTCGATTGGCCCCTTTTAGGGGCCGCTAAAGCTAAAAATAGAAAAACCTTTTAACGTCTATTTCTTGAGAACTAATTGATGGATGATCACCAAACTTTGTCTGTAGCATTCTTAGGTAGTCTTTTATCAAGTTTGCTAATATTATTTTGATTGGCCCCTTTTAGGGGTCTCTAGGGCTAAAAATAGAATAATCTTTAAACATCTTCTCCTACAGAACTAATTGATGGATGATCACCAAACTTTGTCTGTAGCATTCTTGGGTAGTGTTTTATCAAGTTTGCTCATATTAATTTGATTGGCCCCTTTTAGGGGCCGCTAAAGCTTAAAATAGAAATACCGTTAAATGTCTATTTCTAGAAGAACTAATTGATGGATGATCACCAAACTTTGTTTGTAGCATTGTTGGGTAGTTTTTTTTATCAAGTTTGATTATATTATTTTGATTGGCCCCATTTAGGGGTCTCTAGGGCTTAAAATAGAATAATCTTTAAACATCTTCTCCTACAGAATAAATTGATGGATGATCACCAAAGTTTTTTTTTCTTTTTTTAGTGTTGGGTCAACAGCATTCTTGGGTAGTTGTTTTATCAAGTTTGCTAATATTAATTTGATTGGCCCCTTTCTAGGGGCGCTAAAGCTTAAAATAGAAATACCGTTAAATGTCTATTTCTAGAAGAACTAATTGATGGATGATCACCAAACTTTGTCTGTAGCATTGTTGGTTGTCTTTTATCAAGTTTGCTAATATTATGTAGATTGGCCCCTTTTAGGGATATCTAGGGCTAAAAATAGAAAAACCTTTAAACATCTTCTTCTACAGAACTAATTGATGGATGATCACCAAATTCTGTCGACAGCATTCTTGGGTAGTGTTTTATCAAGTTTGGTCATATTAATTTGATTGGTCCCTTTTAGGGGCCACTAAAGCTAAAAATAGAGATACCTTTAAATGTCTATTTCTACAGAACTAATTGATGGATGATCACCAAACTTTGTCTTTAGCATTCTTGGGTAATCTCTTATCAAGTTTGCTCACATTAATTTGATTGGTCCCTTTTAGGGGCCGCTAAAGCTAAAAATAGAAAAACCTTTAAACATGTCCTACTTCAGAACCAACTGATAGATGATCACTAAACTTTGTCTTATATTGCTTATATTAATTTGATTGGCTCCTTTTAGGGGCCACTAAAGCTAAAAATAGAAAAAACCTTCGAACATCATTTCCTACTGAAATAATTGATAGATGATCACCAAACTTTGTAGCATTCTTAGGTAGTCTTTTATCAAGTTTGCTCATAATAATTTGATTAGCCCTGTTTAAGCTAAAGCTTAAATGCCCCAGGTCATGGCATTTCTTCAAATTATTGTTTAAACATATTCAATGCTCAAGTTTAATATGAGAATATATTGACATTCCAACACTGAAAAGCAGTTGTTTCTGGTGAGCGACTCAGGGCCATCATGGCCCTCTTGTTCATTTATTATTTTTATTTATTATAATTACTGCATAAGTATTGCATTTATTTATTGTAATTACTGCATAAGTATTGCATTTGTATTTTATTTAAGTACGTTCTAAGTCTTAAACATTGTTGAACATGATTATGAATTAAATCACTATTTAACGAGTCATTACTGATTCACGCATCAAAAATATCTCCTGAATATTCTAAAGTTTCTATACGTATTCGGTATGACTCTAAACGACCGCCATGAATTTATTCACCAGTTTTTATAAACCTTGCTTATGCACTGCACTGCCCATCAAAGACGAAAAACCAAGTAAAATAATGGTAACTTTCCTGTTATTACTGTTGTTATTGTTGTTGTGGTCGTCGTCGTTTTCGTAATAAGTAAATCCCAGGCTTATCGTGCCGACAATTGTTCATGCCTAGACGTGTCAGGCTAAATGTAATTGAAGTCAGCTGTAAATGAAGTTCTTTTTAGCCGCAAAATAGAAATTTTATTACTATTAACAGTGTGCGGAGAGATGGACAGACAGACAGACGGACAAGCACGTGTCAGTATACGTTAACGTCATTATTCACATTTACTACTTGAATGAAATACTCAAAGAATTTAACCAGATACAATTGTGTTCAAAATTAAAATGAATCGCATTTTATACCGACATTACACTGTCAAAATCTAGTTGTTCAATAGACTGACGAAAGAAAAGGACTTTAACAACTTTACTTTTAACATTTACATAAGCATAATATATCAATAGAAACTGAAACATATTTGACGTTTTGCATTTACAGATGTTTATTTCTTGACGATCAATGAGCAATTAGTTTGTAATTATTTGAAGCAATTTCAGGCAAATGAACAGAGGACAGTTACACTTAAAAAAACATCAGTAAAAAATATAATAGAAATCTACATGTTTTTGTTCTTTATTTGTTTGTTTGCTGTTATTGTTGTTTTTTTTTCTCTATTTTTTTCATTTTTTTGTTTTGTTTTGAAGGACATTTGTTCTACTAATAAATATTGTGTACAAAACATTTGTGTTTGTTTGTTTCATCACAGTCACATATATCACTCTAAAACAAAGACAAAGAGTAAGCTTTATAATATTATTCAATGTGTCCTTCATTTGTTATTTCAAAGTGTTCAACAAAATTTTCAATTTTATCGAGTAGATATGACCGGCTTCTATGCTGTGTGTACTTGATACAAGATTATAGTAAATGCAATTCTCACTTTAATATAAGAGTTCTATGTAAGTCATGTTCTATATATGTCATGCTACATGTCAGATAGCATAGCTATAGTCAGTGCAGTTTCTGGGATTTTAAATATTCATAAACTATATGTTAACTAAGTGACATCAGAGCAAGACCAGTGTTAACACATCGGCAAAATTAGTGTTACCTTTGTAGAGATCTACTAGACCATACTAAGTGTTAAATATCTAATCTCTGAACGTTGTAGTTTCACAAAATATGATTTTTATTAAAATAGTATATATATATCGGAAAATATGAGATTGGACAATATAAGGTCCTTCAGTATGCCTAAAGACAAAATTAAATAAAGCTCTTTCCTGTATGAGTCAACTTCACAAAATGTTGCACAAGCTAAGGTCCTTGAAAACAAATAAATACAGCCTTTTTACATCGCAATCCCATATGCGACATATTCTTAAAAATATGGACGATACTTATCCACCAACTTATCAAATGCAGTCCTATGAGCTAGTCATATGGGCTAACTTCAGTTTACCTGAGACGAATGATAAGGAATGGAGACAAGCCCCACACCCCCGCCCCCCTCTTTGAATAAAGTTACCCTTAATGAAAAGGAAAACAAAATAAAATGATCTGTTCTATATCATTTCCTGCAGCTATAATATATTATATTTTTCACCGGTTTGGGGTATTCTCTATACAAATATCAGTTTATACAAAATAAAAAAAGGAACTGCAGTTGTGGAAAATTTTCATGCGAAACCTGGAAAGGATGTTATTGCATACGGAAAACATGTGTCAGGTAACAGTCCGAGTTGCATAAGCTTATCAGTCACTCAAGCTCGTTCGAAAGATATGATAATTTATTTTGACAGCAATACCTTATTTGTATCCATGATGTATATAATGGTCTCATTTGTCTCCTGTGCATCAAAATAGAATCACCATAAAATCGATTTGCATACATATTTGGTATCATTCAGTAAATTACTGAATTCAAAACTTATAGGTCATCTTTTGGTAGATTATAACATTTAAGGACATGAATGGTAACATGTCAAGGGTCTGTTCTCTCAGTGCCTGAAAGAGAAAATGGACCCTTATTAAGCCTTAAATACATACACATGCATACATCGAGGCAGCCGCTTCTCAAAATCCCTCTCGTGGCGTGCACGTCACGGAGAAGGAAAGTCAGTGTCAAGTCATCCAAAGATGATTGTTTGACCTGTCGTGACTAATTCGGGAGGGTGACGCTAACAAGAGCAGTTTGGTTAGACGATGCCGTGAAGTACTGCAGGAAGAACAAATCGGAGAAGATTCAGCTTGAAAAGTCGCCGCTGATATGGGCTCTACGACCAGACCAGCATGTGAGCAATTATTCTGGCCCATATGGGTTCGTACAAAGGAGGCAGCCATTTTTGATTCTCGGGGCAGAATCTATATAACTTATGTAGAGATCCGAAAGATAATGTTACATACCATATATATTTATATATAAACTCTTTTATTGATATTGTAGTTTAACAGAAGGTTTATAAGGCTGTGTAAACTAACCTATAACTAGGTTAGGCCAAATTTGAATATTTTTCAGCCTATTTAAGCTATAGTGACTTATTCATCACTCAAATTGTAATCAATAATGTAAGTTTAGAGAGGACTAACTACGGTTCATTAATATAACATTTGGTCAAAATCTACAATGTGGTTCAGTTTAAAAACGACGCCGGGGATACAACTTGCCATCACAAAAGTTCATCCCGGAGCATATTGTGTTGAGGTAATAACGTAATATATGTTTATAATATACAAGAAAAGGGAGTATAACAATTAATTAACTTTAATCATTATAGACATGTACATTATTTTCCAAATATGTTATCTAACTATAACACCGTATTAACACCATATTACTTGCACAATTTCAAAGACAAAATAAGATCACAAATGTAGCATACATAGCAACGATTTTTTAAATTATAACATGTGTATAACCTCTCAAACTGTTAGACTTCACAAATTCTTTAACACATATTTACTTTTGGTAATAACATTCAACGAGTTCCTGTGATTCAATGCAAGCGGCCTTTACATTAAAGGTTTTCTCATCTAAATAACCAAGTTTACAAAAATAACAACAAATACAATTATAAAAGATTAAGATGTTTTTTATTTATAAGTATAATAATAACTCATCTTATAATAACAGAACATTTGTAATGAACACAAGAGTTATCTGCACTTCTAAATGATATAATATAGAAAAATACAATATTTCAATGACTAACATCTTGAAATGAAACTTGTTAGATTTAAATTTTCTATCATAATGATAATCTAAAGGGAGGTAATCATATTTAAACAATGAGACAGAGTTAGGGTTTTTATTGTTCTTTTTTAATTTATTTTCTGGATACCAAAAATAAAAACTTTTTTTACACGGTTCATTTTTCAGTAAATATTGAATGTATTATTTCCAGTAATTTTACTCGCACCAAAATGTAATGGCACATTAATCCGTTATCTCATACAGACGTGTTTTGACGGCTTTTCAACCCCCTCCACTTTTGAGGCCTCAAACAGTGAAAAACTACCCTATTCAGGTCCCAAACACTGTTTTTCATTTGAGAAATGTTGTTAAAAAAGTGATCACTTTTTTGGCGCCACCCCCATCAAAAAGGTACATCAGGGGGTTGTCAGAAGGGGGATCTGTCCCCTTCTGTTTGGGGTATTTGAAGGGGGCGGTAGTCCCCCCATCGCAATGAATGTTTTGAACATGTGACAGGCTAAAAATGGCCTCAGGTCGATCGTAAGTTAACGTGTAACCAACGCTGAAAAGACTTATACTCTATCTAAATCCATTGAGAAGTTGCAGCACTTTGTAATCAGTTTTGATGGGGAAAAAACCAATGCAAAAGAGTGATTTTGGCAATTCTGAGACGTCCCTCCGTTGCTATGGTAACAGGAAATTAAAGATTGAGCATGCTGGTACAGAGGCTATGGTCCAGTTAACATTTGTGCCAAGTTTCGTCAGTACTGAAGCATTTTTCATACCAGTAGTTTCATAGCAGTTTGAACTTGTAACAGGTGGCTTTTTAATGAAAACGGCAATTTTTCACAATATGCTCATGGGGTAAAGGGTTAAGACCTTTTTATTCTTCAAAAGATTTTTATTTTTAGTGTCCTGTTTCAGTTTCTAAAAGGTTACTCATTACTTAAGCTTTCTTTTGCTTCTTTCGCATTTTGGCAATAAGTAGTACATAATTAGTCAATTACCATTTTGTATCGAAGGCAAAATACAATTATGTTTTCCTATCTTTATCACAAATAAGTTTGCAATCAATGCTACTTTTCAGGTGATCAGTATCTTATATGTACTAAAGCCATTATTACAACATATTAAAACACATGTTTGCCATTTCTACAGAAAATAAACAAAACACAAATGCCCCCGGCTCAGATTCTTGTCAGTAGCAATATTTCAAAAAATGTTTACCCATTCACTCAGTTTGTGGACAGAAAAATTGCCAAAAAATTGTAAACACAAGTTATATAGCTTGACAAAGTCATGGCATTTTGTAATTGTGAAAAATATAAGTTGCCAAGTCATTGCTCTGACTTGTGAAGTTGAAAAATATTCAACTTCATGCAAGTTATTTTCCTACTAAATATGAAATACATCTGTCATTAAATAAAGATTGTATGGGCAAAAGTGTAAAAATCTATTTTGAGCACTGGTGACCTTGACCAAACTGACCCCTAACTCTATCCAAAGCAAGAATACCATGTAAGTTATCTTCCTACCAAATATGAAATACATCTGTCAATAAATAAAGACTATATTGGCAAAAGTGTAAAAAATCTATTTTAAGCACTGGTGATCTTGACCCAACTGACCCCTTACTCCATCCAAAGTAAGAATACCATGCAAGTTATCTTCCTACCAAATATGAAATACATCTGTCAATAAATAAAAGCTGTATGGGCAAAAGTGTAAAAATCTATATTTAGCACAAGTGACCTTGACCAACTGATCCCTACCCCAATCAAAAGGATGAATACCATGCAAGTTATCTTCCTACCAAATATAAAATATATCTGTCAATTAATAAAGGCTGTATGAGCAAATGTGTAAAAATCTATTTTTAGCACTGGTGACCTTGACATAACTGACCACTAACTCAATCAAATTTTATGTTTCTATCAATTATAAATAACATCTCTCTATAGAATAAGGTTAATACACCTGTAAAAATGTAAAAGTCTATTTTTAACATTGGTGACCTTGACATTGGTAACATTGACCTGGACCCAAATGACCCCTTACTACACCCAAAGAAGGAGGACCTCCCTTGGCATGTTTGTATTAAACTAAGACATCAACTAAAAAATAAAGGCTGTATGAGCAAAATGTTTATATTTATTTTTTAAACCAGTGACCCTAGAGACCGCTTACTCCACAAAAATTTGTGGAGCATCAAAGGTATCCACCTACTAAATATGAAAGATATCATTAAAGAAATTAAGCAATTAGGAGACATTTAAGATAAATCCAACTTGCCGAAAAATGTTAACCAGACAAGGCCTTATTTTCAAAGTAAAAAAAGGGAAATAACTGGGAAATATGGATGACACAGTTATATAACTTGGCAATATATGTACTTTGTATTGATAAGTAAGTGTGGAAATTATAAAGCCATTAGTATAGATAGATTTTAAGATATTTCAAACTTGCCGTTTTAGGTTAACCATTATTCATTTTCTAAGTGCTGAAAAGGGCAATAACTTGGTAAATATAAAAGCCAGAGTAATGTAACTTGCCCAGATCATGTACTTTGTATTGATTAGTAAGTGTGTAAACTAGGAAGCCATTGGTACAGGTAGAACTTAAGAAAAATCCAACTTGCCGTTCTAGGTTAACCTCGTACGGACGGACGGACGGTTCAATTACTATATGCCCGGGGGCATAAAAATATTTATTTCCAAGTCATGGTGTGCCTTTATGGATCAAAAAAATAAATGATAAAGGTTAATAACCAGTATAGGCGATATGAAGACAACAGTATATAACATAAAATTTCTCAAGGCAACTGTTATACAAGATAACTTCAAAAATAAGCAACAATTGACACTCTAATGTAATATAATGTGTAAACACAATATATTTTTAAGCCAGACAAAAAAAACATTGCAAGCAAAAATTAAACAAAATTGATCAAAAACTAGTATATCATTCCAAATCACTTTTCAACATTGTAAGGTCATTCTATAAAAAAATACATTTTATAGAGGGGGAGACTGATGTCCTTTTTCAAAGGTTTAAATTTGACAAACATTTCTAACATGATAAAATATTTACATATTTTTCAAGTTTCAAAATGAATGTTGCAATTAGGAATTGATGATTATTTGACTAGCACAATTAATTTTGACTCATGGACATACTTAAAACATATGAAAAATAATTTCAAAAACATATGAAAAATAATTTCAACTTTAAAATGACTCCACTGTGGGTTTTTGCAATGACAGAACTGGAAAATATTTTTTTTAAGATTGTATGCACCATTTGATTTAGGACTTAACCAATAACTTGTGTGCAAAATGTCAGATCAATCACTGCCTCAAACTTTCCAGAATAATCATTTAAATTGTGAAAAACTTTAACTTAAATCTGGCTATTAGAGGCAACAAGAGCTGTCACAGGAGACAGCGAAGCTCGACTAATGAAATACTGGACGCAGTAAGGAGGACAAAACTATGAAAGAAAAATCAATTATGTATAATTATGTATTAAGTTATGGTAAAAAAATAATATTTGTTAACATAACTTACAAGGTCAAGGGGAATAATTCTAGAAATAGTCATGCTAGAGTTATGAACCTTGTCACACAACATTTGTGTAATGATAAGAAATATATATTTGAAGTTTGAAATAGATACCTTAAAAAGAAAAGAAGTTATTATATTTCTTAAAGAAAATCCTAAGTTCAAAGAGAGATAAATCTGTAAATATTGCATCAAGAGTTATGAACAATGTCACATAAAATGTAATTGTTGATAAGGAATAAGTATTTGAAATTTGAGGTAGATACCTTTAAAAATAAAAAGTTATAATAAAAAATAACATTTTTCTAGTAAAAAAATCTAAGTTTATGGGGAGATAATTCTTGCAATATTGGTGCTAGAGTTATGAACCTTGTCACATAAGATGTGGATGATGATAACGTAAACATATTTGAAGTATGAAGTTGATCCCTTTAGAAATAAATAAATAATAGTAAAAAAATATTTTTTATGGAAAATTCTAAGTTCAATGGGAGATAAATCTGAAAATATTGGTGCTAGAGTTATGAACCTTGTCACATAAGATGGGGATGATGATAACGTAAATACATTTGAAGTATGAGGTTGATCCCTTAAGAAATAAAGAAGAAACAGTCAGAAATAGTACTTTTTGAGGAAAATTCTAAGTTCAAGGGGAGATAAATCTGAAACTATTGGTGCTAGAGTTATGAACCTTGTCACATAAGATGGGGATGATGATAAGGTACATATATTTGAAGTATGAGGTTGATCCCTTAAGAAATAAGGAAGTAACAGTAAAAAATAGTATTTTTTAAGGAAAATTCTAAGTTCAAGGGGAGATAAATCTGAAAATATTGGTGCTAGAGTTATGAACCTTGTCACATATGATGTGGTTGATGATAAGGAACATATATTTGAAGTTTGAAGTTGATACCTTAAGAAATGACAAAGTTATAGTGAAAAATATTTTACTGCACCAAAACTTTAATCTAAAATCTGGACGCGGACGCTGACGCCGGGGCGAGTAGGACAGCTCTCCATATACTTCGTATAGTCGAGCTAAAAAGGAAAAGATTTTTAAATTTAAATGTGTGAATAATTTTTAAGTATCTTTTGCACATCTTTATGTGTTAGGTGTCAAGATTAAGGTACATTTAAAAGTTTTATGTTTTGAGGCTCTTTGACCTCAGAGGAGTTCCGGTAACCTGAAATTTAAGTCACTTATTTAGGTTGTAAGTTACAGAGCATGTAGAAATGGGTAAATGTAACACTATTTTTACTTATCAGTATTTATACTGAATGTCAAAGTTAATTGATTATTTTGGTCGAAGTTCAGTCACACCTAAATTGTAAACACTTACAGCATATGACAACTTTCCAGCTTTAAAGTTGGATATGGACCTCAGGTGTGCCTCCATGCATGACTTTCAACACCATTGCTGTTTAATCATGGAACCATCAAGTTGCTTCATGTGAAAGAATATAAATTTGCTGGCATAGTGGCGATGAGCAAGTATTTCGAATTCAACGGAAAAATGTGTCAGAAGAAAAAAACAATACAAAGTCTTCTATCCAAAATTTGTTCATAAACAAACAAAAGTTACTTCAAAACATCTTGAATTTGTAAATTGTAATCTTTTATGTAAAGGTAATTTGGGATCAAAGTTATCTTTCAATATATCAAAATAAAAGTCTTGTCAAAAGTTTGTTGCCTCCAGGTACATGAAGATTGTATCTTTTGAAAGGATGTACCCATTAAATGGACTCCACTGAGGTGTAAAAGTCTGAAAACATAGCATTTGAATTTCTTACATAAATAAGCTGGAGCACTTGAAACAGAAATATATGCAATGATAGTTAAGAAATATACTTTGAAATAAATTAAAAATTGTATTTTTAGGCTTTTCTTAGCCCGATTTGAGTGAAAAGCATTTTAAACGCTTTTCATTTTGTGTCATTTTGTTACAATTTGAATAATTTTAGTAAAAACGAACTGTGCAAATGATCTGAAGTTCTGCACAAAGATTAGTGGTCTAAACCCTCATCAAATGGTACATTTATCTGGAAATAAACACTGAAATGACTACATATTTCAGATATGAACTGAAGTCGCACACAAGTCATCAATTTTTTATTATTGTATTCTAAAGATGGATAGATTATTCTTAAAGTTAATTATAAACAGGTCTGATGGTACTGATGAATAAATACCTTATGTTATTAAACAGGTAAAACTGCTTACACTTTCTTCTGATGGACAAAAAGTCAGAAATCAAATGTTTAAAAATAAGTTTATTATATCCCGTAACCTACTGAAACATAAAGTGATAAACTTCTGCCACCAGTATAGAGCTAGGCCGGGCTACACTTCTGTACAAGCTTTATTTCATTGGTAGCATATAACACTATCATGTATGTATTATCTGAAATGACATTGTATGTATTGTCTGAAATGACATTTTTTAATCTTTTTTTTTCACTTTCAGCCATAACCAGCATCAACTGTTTTGCCAGGTGTATGACTTGTGTGCTACATACCTTTTCCTGAATCTGTTATGTTATCATTTTTTATCTTTATTTTCTCTTATCTTCACCTTCAGCCATTACACACATTCATTTTTTCATTGGCATCAATTTTAAAAAATCTGACATTTCATTTTTTTATCCTTTTTTGTCACTTTTAGCTGTTGTCCACATAGAAATATTCAAAATCTTGCACTAGTTCCACACATTTTCAATAATCTATTAGTTATATAGAGGATATTGAATGAGTGTAGATTTAATACTAAATTTATTGAACGAATTGAATAAAATCATAATATGTGAGCCTCTGGCGACATAATATTGTTTAATTTAATGAGTTCAATAAATTTAGTATTGAATCTACACAAATATAATATTCTATTTATCACATTATATGAAATAAAAACAGAAAATTGTTAACAAGTCATTTTTATTTGATGCACCAAATAGTGTTATGCTAACATTAGCCCGCTTTAGCGCAAATGATGTCACGTCTAAGTATTATTACACTGGTGTAATATCGTCTAGTGTAATATCGTTTTTATAAAATGGCTTTATTACACTCCTGCGACTCTGATTATGTGATAAAATGTGTTTATTACACTTCAGCGCCTTGGTTTATGTGATGAAAATATCATTTATTATTTTTTTCACGTTCAGCCATTATCCACGTCTACCACTTCCTGTGCCTCTTCTTCATCACCTCCTCCATTATTTACATCATCTAGTTTACTATCAGTGTCCATGTACTTCTCTCTTACATTTTGGATTTTGTCGTATTCAAAATTTGCACCAGCTGCATATGAAAGCATTTCTTGAATGTTTCTTTCTTCGAGATCACCAAAAACGTACCCATTAGCTTTGTCAATAACTTGCATTACGCGTAACATGCTCTCTTTATCCTGAAAATGAAGAAAGTAATTAATAAGTGCATTGTACATGTATATATTTCCCACAGGGAGCATTTATTGATCGATGAATGTTTCTCGTAAGACTAGTTCAGAAATGGCCTCTTCTTTAGCCACAAGGTACTTAAAATGAATGGTTGCCGATTTCTATCCACCTGGCGCCTGACATAGTGGTAGGTGTTGGGAGGTACATGGTATGTTTGCAAAAAGTGTCTTGTATTTATATATAAGAGTTAATAATTTATGTCATATGTTGCCGTTTCAACCAACAAACACACGTCAGATTATATTTTTTGCATATTTTCCCATAGTCTATGATATTTTAAATACTTTACCTCAATAAAACAATTTTGTTTAATATTTCACTACCTTTATGACAGATTATTTCACATTTATCACTACTTTCTTCAGGTAACAAACATCCAGCATTCTCTAAAACCTTTATTGAAACATTATTAAATTCATGTTTGCCCTTTTTAAAGAAGCAAAAATTTACTTATTTCTGTGGCATAATGTGTCTTTTAAGCAGCACGTCCCAGATTCATGCTAATTTTCATGAAAATTTGAAAATTTATATAACAGTATAATATTGTGAAGTTACCAAAAGAATGCAATTTACACATTATCAATGGCACTTACAACCCATGTAAATTACCATAAAGAGGGCAAAATATGCAGAAATAGCCCTTACTGCATTAGTAACGCAGTAGAAAAATAATTATAAATACTGAAAAATTGGTCATTGATCGCACATTACATGTAAACTATTACTAGAATTTTGAACCTGTATACTTTTCCTAAAATCTTAGTACATTTTTCTCAGGTTTGATTTTATTGAAATATTTTTTTGCGGTGCAGCTTTCACTCATAACAAAGATTAATGAACAGTTCCAAATTCAAAGTAGAGAAAGGTCCATTATAGAAATTTAGCAGCATCAGGGTTTAATTAAAGACCTACATAACAATCCTTTGTTATTAAAAAGCAATAATTTGATTTTACAAAGAACAAAGAATTCAATCTTTACTGCTCATAAACCAGAATCTGATTAGTGTGCAAGCACTAATTTCATTCAAATCATGTAAATTATTCACTTAAAATTCTTTTGAACAGTTCAGACTGGATGAGAAAAGTTGTTAATCTAATTATTTCATTTCTTTAATTACCACAAGAAATGTTGGTTCTTTAAAACTGGTTCTTTTTTCTTCATAAATGAACAATGTTACATTTTTTCTTTCATTAAGATAGATTACCCTGCTGACTATTATTATACCCTTCTCTGAATTTTGATATGTTAATTTGTAGGTTCTGGGATTTCAATAGCAAAATATTAATATTAAAGGGGCTCCACTTAGGTCTAAAAGCCTAACAGCATAAAATTTGAATTTCTTACATTGGTCAGCTGGGAAACTAAAAACAAAACAATATTCAAAAGATAATTTAAAAAAAATACAAAGAAATAAATTGAAAATCATATTTTGTGATATTCTAAGCCCAAATTAAGTTAAAACTTTTGCAAGGCTTTTCATTTTTATGTTGTTGTTTTTTGTTGTTTTTTTTTCGCAATTCAAATAATTTTTCTGGAAAAAAATGAGTGAAAGCATGACCTGAAGTTTTGCACACAAGTTATTGGTCTAGACCTACATCATAATGCAATATAAACTAGAACTATCACTAAATGTGATTAATACCCCCACAAGTCTGCTTCGGAAATGAGGATGTTACTAGTAACAGAATACCTCGTAAAAGAATTGAAACATAGAGTTATGGTTGTGGGCAATTAAAGATAATTGTGGTTCATGTATGTTGCATTTCCTTTCAATGTGGTTGGCCATTGATGAAGTTTAATTGAATTACTCTGTAATAAGTCCAGAAAGACAAAGAAAAAGAACAAAGGGCAAACACTCTATAAATACTGAAGATAGAGTTATAGTTCTTGTGCACTGCACTTCCTCTTATTGTGCTTGACCATTGTATGAAGTTGTTTTGAATTCCAACCAGTACATTTTAAGTTATGCTCCGGACAAGAAAAAGTATCAAAGGGCAGTAACTCTGTATTTTGTCAAAATGGAGTTATGGCTCTTGTGCACTGCACTTCCTTTGAATGTCCTTGACAACTGTATGAAGTTGTACTGAATTCCAAACAGTAGTTTTCAAGTTATGCTCTGGCTAAGGAAAAGTAACAAAGGGCAATAACTCTGTAATTAGTCAAGATGGAGTTATGGTTCTTGTGCACTGCACTTCCCCTTATTGTGCTTGACCATTGTATGAAGTTGTTTTGAATTCCAACCAGTAGTTTTCAAGTCATGCTCTGGACAAGGAAAAGTAACAAAGGGCAATAACTCTGTAATTAGTCAAGATGGAGTTATGGTTCTTATGCACTGCACTTCCTCTCAATGTGCTTGACCATTGTATGAAGTTATAATGAATTCCAACATAAGTCTTCAAGTTATGGTCCGGACAAGAAAGCAATGGAAAAGTAACAAAGGGCAATAACTCTGTAATTAGTCAAAATGGAGTTATGGTTCTTGTGCACTGCACTTCCCCTTATTGTTTTGTTTGTTTTGGGTTTTACGTCACATCGACACAGTATAGGTCATATCGCAACGTTCCAGCTTTACTGGTGGAGGAAGACCTCAGGTGCCCTTCCGTGCATTATTTCAGGCACGAACGGGCACCTGAGTAGAACCACCGACGTTCCGTAAGCTTGCTGGATAGCTCCCCTTATTGTGCTTGACCATTGTATGAAGTTGTTTTGAATTCCAACCAGTAGTTTTAAAGTCATGCTCTGGACAAGGAAAAGAAACAAAGGGCAGTAAATCTGTAATAAGTCAAAATGGAGTTATGGTTCTTGTGCACTGCACTTCCTCTCAATGTGCTGGACCATTGTATGAAGTTATAATGAATTCCAACAATTAGTCTTCAAGTTATGGTCCGGACAATAGAAAGCAATGGAAAAGTAATAAAGGGCAATAACTCTGTAATTACTTGAGATAGAGTTATGGTTCTTATGCACTGCACTTCCTCTCAATGTGCTTGACCATTGTATGTAGTTATATTGAATTCCAACCATTAGTTTTCAAGTTATGCTCCGGACAAGGAAAATACTACGGACGTCTGGACCGACCGACCGCCCTACCGACCGACCGACCAACCACCAGGTGACTCCTATATACCCCTCCAAACTTCGTTTTTGGGGGTATAATCATAAAATATATATTTCCAGTCCCATCGTGTCAAAAAACATCAGCGGAGTCCTTTTAACTCAGATTGGTCAAACTGCACAAATGGGGCTTGACTGGACTGGTACAACATATCTATTATTATCACACAAGCCCTAAACCTACTAGAACCTGAAAGTGTTTAGCCACCAGTATTGACTTAGGCCAGCCTAGTATGACAAGGCACAATCCTGTTGGTACATGTAGCTTAATATTTCTAGGGGCGTCTGAGACCGAGTGATTAAGGTTGTTGACTTCAAGCCACTTGCCCCTTCCTCACCACTGAGTGTTTGAATCTGCCAGGGACTTAAGATTCTTTGATGTGAGGAAGCTATCCAGCTAGCTAACCGAACATCGGTGGTTCTACTCAGGTGTTCGTTTGTGCCTGAAATAATGCATTGAAGGGCACCTGGTTTGAACAAAGTTATAGGACCTTTTAATCATAAATTGCAATACTACAATGCAGAATTAGAAGGCCTCAAATGTTTTAAAACTTTATCAGCAAGTGTACATTCTGTGCTAGTTTCCAACCAATCAAATACCTGAGACCTGAGAAAATATCTTTTAAATCTCTGATCAAGGTTCAATAAAGTTGACAGTGATTTAATATTAAATTTTCTTAATCTAACAAAACACAGTTCCAAATAAAAATCCAGCCTTGTCTCGCATAATGAAAATTTAAGCCAATAAAATATAAAACAAGAGGGATAACTCAAGTATTAAATGAAAAAATTTATAATGATAATTTAATTCCCTTTGAATGATACTACATTGTATTCTACAGCTTAGTTAATTTCGCAATGCACCGGCATTTGGTTTTGACAATAAACATGTACAGATAGATAACGTATGACTTACCTCTACCACAAGGGGTACAAAGGTGACCAGACTGTAATCTTGTACAATATCCACTAATGCTGAATTCAACTTCTTATACCTGTGAAAATCTTCATCTTCCTTAAAACAATACATTCAAATATTATTTCAAATATTTTATAATATTAAAACTATTCAATGAACTATTCAACAAAACAATAAATGTATGTGTATTTTAAAAGAACTCTTAGGCAAATGAGTTATATGTGTCAGTACAAAATTCATAATGAAGAAATGCATATGGTAAATGAAAGGCACATTATGCCTCGGGCAAACATTGGTTAACTGACATTTAAATCATGGTTTAAGAGCATGTTAGATGGTTATCAACTGAAAGAAATAACGATGTATGTAAAATTATTTGTCATAAAATTAGGAAAATGTAAACAAAGAAGTATTTTGACTTCCAAACAAAATTCTTCTTATCAAATATCTGTACACCTCTTATGAGCATTTAAAATTTGAAACATAAATATGCAAATGGTTCTGAGAAAGTCCTAATCCCATATAGGGTTAAGTCTATATTGTCTTGAACCAAGCAGGATTTGAACCAACAAACACTACCCATAAAGTAAGGCATTTAAAATGAATATTTTTAAGGTTTTTAAATATGAATAATATTAAAGGAACTCCACTGAGGTCCAAAAGTTAAAAAACATGTAAATTTAAAATCTTACAAAGAAAGGAAAAATATAATATTTAAAGGTAATAAAGAAATATACTCAGAATTAAATTGAAAATCTTTTTTTTTGTTTAAACACTTTTCATTTTTTAGTATTTTTGCACATTACAATTATAATGCTTAAAAACCATAGCAAGCAAATGGTCTGAAACTTTGCACACAAGTTATTGGTGACAGACCTTCATACAAATGGTATAAAAATCTCGAAAATATATTTCCAGTATAGTCATGTCAAAAAACTCAGTGGAGTCCCTTTAATCCGATGATAAGATATATATTATATCATGGTAAGTACCTTTAATTCATCTAGGATATATGATAGATCCAGAACTTCAGTGTAGAAATCAATGTTGAACGCCAACTTCCCGTATTTCTCTATTAGATCGCACTTGGATAATACATTAACATGAGGTAGGGCAATCTGTAACATGGTGGACAAGGACGTCAACAACACGGATATAAACTTTGACGCATCACTGCAAATTATAATATGTCATTGAAACTTGACTCAAATCAAATCAGCAAAATATTTCAAATGTAAAGGAAGAATGTAATGCCATGTTTTCTTTAGATTTTGAAGTCAAAAAGCAATGGAAATTTCTTTAAGACTACTGGAGATAAAAAGCAATGAAAATTTCTTTAGATTTTGCAGATAAAAAGCAATACAAATTTCTTTAAACTTCTCCAGAAAAAAGCAATGGATATTTCTTAAGAATTCTTCAGATAAAAAGCCATGGATATTTCTTTTGACTTTTGCATATAAAAAGCCATGTAAATTTCTTTGATTTCTACAGATACATGTACATGTATAAAGCCATAGAAATTTATTTGAAACTCTGCAAATAATAGTCATGGAAATATATTAATTTTGTCTTCTGCTAGTAAAAATAATTGGCGCATAATTTTCTTTACAATGATTGCATTTTACCAAAAACAAAAGTAACAAGCAATTATCATAGTATTGCAAGCAATCCATAAGTCCCCTACCGGTAAGAGCCAAAGCAACATTCTGAAGGCCATTCACCTATGTTTCTATTTTAAGTAAATTTGTTAAAAAAGTTCTTTAAAAGTGATCACAGTGAACAGTTTTTATGTACAGACAGACAGACGGACTGAAGGACACTCTAAAGTTATTTTTTAAACATCCCTGTTATCAAAATATAACATTTTTAAAAGCAAAATTTAAAAAAAGGAGATAACGATGTCATACATGATGTGAGTGTAACAAAGAACAATTAGTAATGAAGGTATAAATATTGAATGTTTATTTTGAATTTGAAGTAAATGAAAGTTAAAAGAACGAATAGGAAAAATTAAAAGTTTAAGGAGGAGATAATTCTGGAAATATGGATGCTAGATTTATAAACCTTGTCATATTATTATGATGTGGGAGTTTGAAGAAAATCCTATCATGATTGAAGAAGTTTGAGTAAAAATTACCAATTTCTCAAAAAAAAAAAGTCTAAGTTCAAAAGGGGCATAATTCTGGAAATAGTCTTGCTAGAGTATTGAACACTCACAAATGTTGAGTGATAATAAGAAACATTTATATGAAGTAGATGTGTTCAGAAAAAAAGAAGTTATTAAAAAAACAATGTTTTTTTTTCATGAAAATTTTAAGTTCAAGGGAGGTAATTCTGATAAATTTTGTGCTAGAGTTGTAAACTTTGTCACATATGATGTGGTTGATGACAAGCAACTTATATTTAAAGTTTAAAGAAAATACCTTAAGAAATAAAGAACTTATAGTGAAAAAACTTAAAAACTAGAATCAGAAATCTTGATATTTAGTCTATTTTTTGCCATAGCAACCAGAATTTTCAATACAGGAAGATAAGAAAAGAATGTGCATAATTTCCATACTGCCATCTACCCATATGTCAAGTTTCATAAAAATATTTTCAGTACTTTTTGCGTTATGGCTGGATCCAGGTTATGTGTAAAATTTGCCATATTTTCAGTCTATTTGTTGCCATAGCAACCAGAATTTTCAGCATAGGAAAAAAAGAAAAAGATGTGCATAATCTCCATAGGAAGATAAGAAAAGAATGTGCATAATTTCCATACTGCCATCTACCCATATGTCAAGTTTCATAAAAATATTTTCAGTACTTTTTGCGTTATGGCTGGATCCAGGTTATGTGTAAAATTTGCCATATTTTCAGTCTATTTGTTGCCATAGCAACCAGAATTTTCAGCATAGGAAAAAAAGAAAAAGATGTGCATAATCTCCATAGGAAGATAAGAAAAGAATGTGCATAACTTCCATACTGCCATCTACCCATATGTCAATTTTCATAAAAATATTTTCAGTACTTTTTGCGTTATGGCTGGATCCAGGTTATGTGTAAAATTTGCCATATTTTCAGTCTATTTGTTGCCATAGCAACCAGAATTTTCAGCATAGGAAAAAATGAAAAAGATGTGCATAATCTCCATACTACCATCTATCCATGTATCAAGTTTCATAAAAATATTTTCAGTACTTTTTGCGGTATCGCGGGATCCAGGTTATGTGTAAAATTTGCCATATTTTCAGCCTATTTGTTGCCATAGCAACCAGAATTTTCAACATAGGAAGAAAAGAAAAAGACGTGCATAATCTCCATACTGCCATCTATCCATATATCAAGTTTCATTAAAATATTTTCAGTACTTTTTGCGTTATCGCGGGATCCAGTTTTGTGGACGGACGGACTGACGGACGGACGGACAGACGGACGGACGGACGGACAGACGGACGGAGGGTAAACCTAAAGTCCCCTCCGGTAAACCGGTAGGGGACTAAAAATAATAACAAAATTTTAATATTCTGATAGAATCACAAAAAATATTTTCAAACAACATGTAAGTCCAAACAAAATTAAGTATAAATAGAATACGAAGGGAAGGTTTTGACAAAATTTAATGACTTGCAAATTTATGCCAGTTGGCAAGTGGATTTGTTGAGCCCTGCTCTGCAGGTAAAAGCCATGGAAATACATTTACCTTCTGCTAGTAAAAACAATTATAGCATTATTCTTTTTACAATAACTACATTTTACAAAGAAAAATTAAAATAGATAGAAAGAATTGCAAACATATTTTTAAATAACATGTACGAGGGTTGATCAATATATTCGTGGACACACTCCATAAATTGTTTTTTTGGGGAAGGAAAGTTAATATAATTATATTTGACATTTATTCAATCATTTATCAATTTGATGTGTAAGTTTCAGATAAATAATCCGTATATTTTATCCAAAATGACAGTTTTCAAAAATACATGTTAAGCTGATCGCCGCAGCTCATTCGCAACTTACGTTACGTCGGCGTTACATCTTCTCAAAAAATGCAGCACCAACTTCTACACATCGTTCATGCCTGTGTACCCACTGACTGAAAATGTTCTTATTAAATGAAGTATCAAATGAACGCAACACAGACAATGCCATGGACTGTAAATCATGGAACCTGGTAAAATTGTGTCCCTTTAACTCTGCCTTCAATTTCACTCTCATAACGTTCTCATTGCAACAAGTTTCGATTGGTCTGTGGCATCTCTTTTTATCCTGAAGTTCTTCTCTACCCTCATGGAAGCGTTTGTGCCACTTATAAACAAATGAATAAGACACCTTTTTTGTTCAAGATACACTTTCCAAGTTTTCCTTAGTCTGCTGTGGCGTCATACCAAGATTTACACAGACTTAATTACTTCCGTCTGCTCCAAAAATGTCGTGCTCCTCTCTGGTGACACACCCATGTCTCCATTAACATCTCCAACAATCAAAAGAAATCGTAGCGACGCTTGTTTTTTTTAAATGTTCTATAAACGATATGAAAGAACGTTGCCGTAATTTTTATATTTTAAAGAAGCGCACCAAAATAAGGCAAATTTTTAAGTATTTTAAAATGCTAAATATAACTTTTTTAAGCTGCAGCGTTCGTACGGCATAGGGTTGCTATGGCGATACATATAATCAACAAAAATGAGAATTTTTTTTTAAAATCACAATACATTTGTAATAGTATTAAATTCTTCTCCTAAATAGCGAAAATTCTTTATAATATCTTGATTAATTATTAAGTTATTAATAGCGTCCATGAATATATTGATCAACCCTCGTATGTCAAGACAAAACTAAATAAAGTATAAATAGTATAAAAGCGGGGAATGTTTAGACAAATGACTTGCCTACAATAATGTGAATCCACTAAATGTACAGACACTAATCTAATGTCCATCTTGACCAGTTCCGCAACAATATTCCTCACCGCATTGTTATGTGTATATAGTTCTACCTGACCTGGACAATCTATCAGCAGGTACTTGTCTTTAACTTTCTCAAGTTCTTTCTGTAACAAATATCTTAAGTAATACTATGAATTCTTGTAAGTTTGATCATCATCTTAAAGATCCTGTAAAACATTTCTTATATTAAGGTTTTATATCATAAATATGATGCTCAAATTAAGATTTATCAATATTGTAAGTTCCAAAAGCATTATTTACTATATTACCAAATTTAACATTTCATGTAATTAAAGGGAGGTCGACATAAGAAATTTATTTTATATAAATTCTAAGTCAAATTTTTCAATAAGAAATGAATACATATGAGCCGCGTCACGACAAAACCAACATAATGGGTTTGAGACCAGCATTTATCCAGACCAGCCTGCGCATCCGCGCAGTCTGATCAGGATCCAAGCTGTTCACTTACAGACTCTATGACAAGTAGAGAAACTGATAGCGAACAGCATGGATCCTGATCAGACTGCGCGTTTGCGCAGGCTGGTCTGGATCCATGCTGGTCGCAAACACACTATGTTGGTTTTGTCGTGACACGGCTCATATATTTTAATGATTACACATAATGTGCACAAATATTTGCAGTATATATTTTACATATTCTTCGATGTTTGAAAATTGTTTTATAAGCATTATTATAAAAATTATTATGTAACATATATAAAATTTCACTAAAGTGTGGTAACAACCTCAAATATAACATACAGGATCTTTAAATTATGCACTACCTGCAGTTTATTTTTGATAAAGCTTATAAACTTACAACCTACATGTATTCTAAGCTTATAAACTTACATTGAAGTCTTGATGTAGGTGTAAAAAGAAAGACCAATTTTCCCCGTCATGATGTCGCTTTTACACTCAAATAAAATAATTAAACATATCATTATCTTCATTTTAAATTATTCACTTCATGTAGCTTATTTTTGATAGAGCTTACAAACTTTCAACCTACATGTAGCCTTGATGTACAATTGTAGGTGTGGAAGGAAAGATGAGTTTCCCCTGTCAGTATTGTGATATGACTGTTAGGCTCAATGAAAAAGATATCACATAACAAATCTAACATTTGGATGCAAAAAAAAAACCAATCACTAAACAAATAAACAAAAATTTAATATTTAATACTTATTTATTTGAAAACACTGAGTATATAAGTTTTACAATTATGTTATAAGATCATGAATAGTGGATACCTTGAACGAGTACAATGTTATAAGATGAAAAAGTAAATACCTTCAACCAGTCTATATTTTTCTCCAGATATTCCATACAGTATACCAGTCCGCCATTTGGTCCAAGTTTTAACGTGTCCATCACATCGGAGATTGTAATCAGATCTGATATATCTATATCAGCTTTGTATGGTAAAATATCATTGGCTGGGTCCAGATTAATCACTGCCACCTGAAATAAGGGAATTTATTATATGAGCCGGGTCATGACAAAACCAACATAGTGCGTTTGCGACCAGCATGGATGCAGACCAGCTTGAGCATCCGTGCAGTCTGATCAGAATCCATGCTCTTCGCTATCAGTTTCTCTACTTGTAACAGGGTTGGTAAGCGAACAGCATGGATCCTGATCAGACTGTGCGGATGCGCAGGCTGGTCTGGATCCATGATGGTCGCAAACACACTATGTTGGTTTTGTTGTGACGCGGCTCATACATGTCACATGACTTTGCTCTTTTAATATTACTATAAATGTATCAATATCAAAGGAAACATAACATTTGTACCTCCTGTAGATCTAAAAATTATCCTTTGGAGCTTTTAAACTTAGATTATTTTTGAAAATCACAGATTTGTGTACTAAGGATAAAATCTTGAAATTAACTTTTGTTAATACAACAAATAATAATAGATTATTTTTGGGACATGAAAATTTAAAATCATGTATAACAATTCATTCAATTGTTTTCTAAGTTTATTTCCTGGACTGTTTATAAAAAAGTTGTTCAATTTGAAATACAGGCCGGTCAGGCAAATGACTTGGAAAATTTTACGAACCTAACATAAATTCTACTAGCAATGGACTAGCAGGCTATTGCTATGATCGCAGACTGTTTATACATTTACCACACTAAATATCTTAAAAAGTTCAATTTGGACTTGTAGACTACAATTAAATCATTTATTAAATACCTGTCTTTCAAATCCAGACAAAAACTGAACCATTCCTGCACAATATGTTGTTTTCCCTGACCCCGGGGGCCCTATTACCAACTGTCCAAACATACTCTGCTTAATTCATCTTCAAATCTGCAAGTCAATAAAATTTTAAGTGTCAATTGTTATTCATGGGCACCGCCATTTTGAATGTAATTTAATGATTACTGGGCCTCCGATAATGGAACAATCAATTTTTCATCTGAAGAAATCATTAAGGTGATCTGATTGAAAACAGAAATGGTGCATGAAAATGAATTATGATGTGCCGAATGACACGTCTAAAACAAATAACAATGTTTATCCAGTCCTTGATTAACAAGTTAATTTTTGTTCTGTTAGTTTTATTTAACTTATTCAACTTCTTTTAATTAACTTTAAGCATTGGTGAACTGAAAGATAGATCTATATTTGTTAACATGGATGATGCACAATTCTATCTATCTGTCTAACTTCCATTAATGTCAAACCTCATGGACATAGACATGACTTTAGACTAGTCAATAATCAATTCAGAGAAAGATATGAGATACAAGGGAATCTGGGAACCAGTCGCTAGATCTTATTGAAAAGACCCCTTGGTTCTTTGACATGCCCAGTGTATAGCACTGATACATGCCTGGATTGCCTGGATTTCTATCCAGTACACCTCTAGTTAGGTAGGAAACGCTGAAAGTGTCTCTGAAAAATCCAAAGGGTGTAAGATCGAACCCGGGACCTCAGGAGTGACAGCCCGTGGTCATCTGTGACTTGACATGTTATTTACAAATATAGATAAATCACTATTTATTCAGAGTTATTGTACTGAGCGATTTTTAAAACAATCGATAATAACCTCAAAATGACCACAATCTTGATAATTTATAACACAACTCACAACTTATTTAGTTCTTGGTCGCGAAAATATATAACAAACATTGTTTTCATTGTGTAAAGATTAAATATGAAGCTAATATTTGTGACACATATTGTAGTTGGTTAGCCACAATTAAACATTTATTTGTTACTTTATTTCAGTAAACTTACGTAACACAATAGAAAAAAGTGTTTAAATGTTTCGTTTCGTTGTTGTTGTTGTTCAAACTTCTCACAGTGATTACCTCCCTTGCTAGATTGTACTGATAAGGGGAGATCAATGCGTAGGAGATTGGTTGTGGTTGTTGACAGAGTCATCTTTCTTGTAAAGCTGTTAAAATAAAAATAAAAAATAAAATTAGACTCATTTTGCGGTAATTAACAAAGAAGTCCATATTTATAAGTTATCACAAAACTAAATATTTGGAAATAGAACATGGCAATTTTAAAATGCTTTAAACCCTCTTCGATGGCAGGATTTGTTCACAGGAGTTCGGCACATTTGCCCATAATGGTTAAATTATTTGGATAACTCATAATGTTACAAATTTTAATAACTTTAAACATGTAATCACGATTTCGTGATCAGTTTTTACAAAAATGGAAAAGTTATGTTTTCAATTGACCTAAGTGTTTAAATAAAAAATTTATAAAACTCAATTTAAATTAGAACATTATTTACTATGTTTACCAAGTAATATTATATCTAGCAATTACATTGTACATTATATACTCTTTGTATATTTAGATGTCTCAATTCTGACATTCCTATAGAGAAAGGTCGCTTTTTTTTGGTATTGAGAGAAAAAAATAGAACATGCTCACTTTGTAACAAGCAAGAAATAGGTGATGAATTTCACTATGTTTTTAAATGTTGTAATTTTACTCATGAAAGACACATCGATCAAGGTTTCCTAGTTTAATTTCCAAGCTGTTTTAAGCTAGCAATGTTTGTGAAGCAATAATGCACAGGCGCTAGTCACATAATCAAATATTTTACATAATCGGTCTATATATGTATATAAAGATATCTTTATATACATATATAGACCGATTATGTAAAATATTTGATTATGTGACTAGCGCCTGTGCAATAATGCTGAAAAATTCACTAAGTCATCTTCCTTATTTACTTAATTCCTTCGAGATCAATATGCCATGTTTGTATTATTATTTGTTGTATTGTTTGTTTGTTCACTCTTATGCCATTAAGGGCCATGAGTTTTTGTATATAAATAAAAATAAAAATAAATCATACATGTAAAATAATCTTCCCTTGATCATCATTAACAAATTAAATAACCATCCGGCACCCGTTTGCTATATATAGAACAAGCTTGCATAACACCATAACATGCATACTGTAGGACATGTACATGTTGTTCGTTCGTTAACTTGTTCTTTCCTCCTTCCTTCCTTCCTTCATTCCTTCCTTTCTTTCTTTCTTTCTTTCTTTCTTTCTTTCTTTCTTTCTTTCTTTCTTTCTTTCTTCCTTCCTTCCTTCCTTCCTTTCTTCCTTTCTTCCTTCCTTCCTTCATTCCTTCCTTTCTTCCTTCCTTCCTTCCTTCCTTCCTTTCTTCCTTCCTTCATTCATTCCTTCCTCCCTTCTTTCCTTCCCTCCCTCCCTCCCTTCTTCCTTCCTCGCTTCGTTCGTTTTATCAAACAATCAATAAATCAAGTTCAATCAATCAACTATCAATCCATCGATCAAATAATTCATTAATTCAATTCAATTCAATCAAGTTTATTGATCAAATCATTCAATTATTTGTTGGTTCGTTAGTTCGGGTATCTGTCCGTCCATTTATCCCTTCTTTCCTATCTTCCCACCCTCCTTCCTCCGTTCGTTCCTTCCTCCGTTCCTTCCTTTCTTCCTTCCTTCCGTTCCTTTCTTCCTTCATTTCTTCCTTCGTCCTTTCCTTCCTTCATTTATTCATTCGTTCGTTCGTTCATTCGTTCATGCGTTCTTTCCTTCGTTTTTTCGTGAATTCATTCAGTTACTCATTCATTCATTCATTCATTCATTCATTCATTCATTCATTCATTCATTCATTCATTCATTCATTCATTCATTCATACATACATACATACATACATACATACATACATACATTCATTCATTCATTCATTCATAATTTCCTCGCTAATATATAGTTTTCTTTCCTTTTTATGATATTTTGTTCGATAATTCCTTTATTCATTCATTTCCTTCAATTGTTAATAGAAATAATTGCATCCGTTTCCATTACTCATTTTCTTATTTTCTCTAAAAAAAATATCAAAGAATAAATCGAAATCTATAGATTACAAAACGCTGTGTTAGGAACATTTGTCGATATTTTACTTTAGCGCTACTTTAAAACTATCGGTAATTCATAAAAGCTTTAATTACATAGTCTGTCATACCGCAGTAAACCTTTTCAAAAATAATCTTTTCAACAAGAGTTAAAAAAGATTACAGTATAAATAGCATTTGAATAGACCAATGCTACCGGATACTCCTAAATGGAAATTTAAACATTTGCGCGTGCGCATTAAACTTAGCAACTATTTACTTTGTATTATTTAGAATAAAAGGATTAACTTTAACACCTATACTTTCAACAATTGTTTTGTTACAATTTTGCAATAAAAATTGAAACTTAAAGTGGAAATACGGTATCAAATATGGTTCGAAAATTTAAATTGGAGTAGATAGAAATATAAAGCAAAGGTATGAATTTATTTTACTTATACAATTTAAAGAGCCTACTGTAGTGTATATTTACTATAAATGATTGATATACCATATAGATGACTTAGATAGTATAATTTTCTTTTGTTTTAACGATCAATACATATTGTAGATTGTTAAGCATTTGTTTTATCCATGTTATATGAATGAACTGCAGTTTTATTTACACCCTTGATTAAATACCTTTAATAATACAATGGGATACTTGATATATGTAAACGTCCGGTTTCTTTAGACAACACTATATTATTTGCAGTAAAGTACATGTAGTAATTGTTTAACCATCATGTATATTTATATAAAGATATTGCATAATGTAATTATTACTTTAAATACACGTATTTATGGTAATTTTGTAACCCGTGTTTGTCTAGCTTTAGACCCTTATTACCTTTAATATATCAACGCTATGATAATTTTGATAATTTAGAGATTGCTTTTCATAGTGTTTCTTTTTCTTCTTCTTTTTTTCCCTTCTTTTTTTAACTTTTGACTGTTATATTCATAGTGGTGTCCGATATGGTATTCTGTTATTTTAATCTATTTATTTCGTTGTTTGACAAAAATCACCAACGGGTTATCAGAGACACAAGGTTCCCGGAATAATTTATTACAACAAATAACATTATATGGCAAGTCTGTCTGACAAACGTACAAAAGAAATTGTGAGCATGTTACTTTCGTTAAACTTTTATACGAAATAAATTTCAGGTCAAATAATGT